>NC_033624.1:5655165-5694878 GCF_001540865.1 Ananas comosus
TTTAAACTATCTGGAAATCAAATTTCACACATTTTCGATATTATTCTCTTGTCCATCAAGTGAACAGAAAAATGAATAGTTGAAAATAAATATCCTTCAAAAAGTGATGATACAATTTTTATATTTGAGATCTAAAGTCTAGATCTTATATATATTTGAGCTTTTCGAGCCTAATTCGAACAAGCCGAGCAATACTCCAGCTCGGCTTGAAATGAATTTCAAGCCTTTTTTTTTATTCAATCTCGGCTCATTTAATTTCAAGTCGAGCTCGAGCGAGCCAAATATCGAGTCGAACGCGAGTCGAACACGAGCCGGCTCGCTCATTTGCCAGCCCTACTGGCACGACCCTTTAAAGAGGTTACGGAACCCTCATTTTCATCTGATTTCTAATGATCTAACAACTAAAAGAAGACTACCCAAGTGATCTCTTATGGAAAACTTTAAAGCAATTATATGGTCATTACTAAGGAAATTAAATCACCGTTAAAGTTATTGTAAAGCTTTGCATTACTGAGGTGAAACAAGTTAAATCCATAGCAGCTATTGTTTTAAACATAGATGTCAGCTTGATCAAGTGCTATCTTCTTATGATTGTCGCCTTTTTTTCGCCTATAATTCCTTGTTCTTGACTCATTTTCTTCTGCTGGTCAAGAAGTTCCATCAAGTTCAGATCCTGTTTAGTACCACTTTTCTTACCACTTGTTTGTAAGTCCTCTCTATGGCCCTAACATTGTTACTTGCTAATATGTCGTTCCTTTTTAGATTGAAATTGATCTCCAGCTGAATTCTGAGACGGTTTAATGGTTATGAGGTATATGAATTCCTCTACCAAATATCATTGAGGCCTTTTCGCAGCAATACTAAATTGACATAAATCGTCTGCTTGACTACATGTTACTATGGTGAACTTAGATACATTTTCAAATGTATTGGTTTTCTTCTGAGTTTGTGGTGATTTTGCTCATACTTTTGTTGGCAGTTAGAGCATCAAAGATCGCTTATGAAAACTCAAATTCAAATTTAAAATGATAGATCTTGTCAGATAATATTAGATATGCTGAGATCTCTGTAGAAAGGTTGTTGAGAGTTCCTAGTCTCATGTTAAATGATATGATCTCATTGAATAGAGCTTTTAAGATCTCAAACAAACTCAAATGCATATATTTTATCAGAAAAGATATTGGTCAGTTTCGAGGAAATATGTGGATAGAAATTACTTGTAATTAATGTGTTCATTGGGAGTTTGTCTTAATCTGTTACATTGCCTGTGCAATTTTATAGGAATGAATTGAGGTTTGGCATGAAGCATGTCTAACTGTATTAGGAAGGATGGAATAACTGTTACATTCTTTTTTTATGATGGGGTTTTAGTGGAAGGAATTATTGTTTTTCCAAAAGTCCAAATTGATTGAGTCCAGAAAGTTAATTGGATTTAAATTCAATTTTCATTGTATATCTGGAAAACCGGACTTGATTTCATCAGTTGTTACCCTCTTTTCTATCGATCCGCTCCAGTTCATCCCCATATCTATTCCTTTTCTTCTGTTCAATATTTTCCTTTTTCTCCTTTATTTTCCAGTTTTTGTGATTCTGAGTTTAGATTAAGTTGCTTCACCGTAAAAATGGTAGACTGAGCCTACTTCCTGTGGTTTTCGTGTGCCTAATTCATAGAACAAGCAGAGTAGCTAATCTTCGAAAGACATTCGTCTTTAAAAAGCGGACTAAATTATTTTGTCTAGTAAGTTCCTCTCTGATTGAGTGAGAGCTTTGACTATCAGAGTATGAAACCGTGTGACATGGTTATAGATTTTGGAAAAAGATTTTGGGCATGGCGTTGGCACAACAGAAGCAAACTGATGTGATCTCTTTGGTAGGTTTATCTCAAATCAAGTCTATTTCTCAATTGAAGGCCAATACTATGATTATACTAAATCACGTGTCTGAACTAATTGTTTGCCACTGGGTCAATTATGGTCCCACTTCAGTCAGATTCTAGGCTTGAGCTAAGCAGGTCTGGTTGGCGGTGTCAGTTTCATCTGATGTTTGATTTAAGTCGGGTCATAATTCCTCCTGGGGGGGGGTGTTGGGGGGAACTTTTCTTGACCATTTTTCTAGGTTTATTAGAAACCATCTGTGGGTCACAATCTTTCAGGCAAGCGGACATGAGTTGGGACAAGATAGGAAAATAAAGCTGGCTGGTTTAAGAAAAAACGAATCAAATCAATGTCCCATCATTTCGAGGAGTTATTGCATGCCCCATGGTGTGTCCACCGGGATCCCCAATGCTTAAAGCCAAAGCACTGAAATCTAAATCTAAAATGCTAGATGTGATCCATGACCTTGAAAGTATGAAATATCATATTTTTTTGAAATTCTATTCCATAAGCATCAAGTAGTTGCAAAAAGCATTTAAGTATTTCAACGTCAAAACTGATGTTCATTGCCTTCAGTTGAGTTCCGAAATCTGATGATTCATTGAAATTTGCTTCCTGCACTTTTTTTTCTTGTTTATTGCTGTATCATTCTTAGCATGCATCTATATTTCCTAACCAGTATTATTCTGCTGACATTTGCAAGGGCTAAAAACGATCTTCCAAAGACAGAGCCTAAGTTGGATGCCAGTCCAAGTACCGGGCAAAGGGAAAGGACTGTTGACAGTTTTGTTCCTGCACGAAGGGGCGGAAGGGATCTTGCCGATAGAAAAGACAACTATCGCCCCTCGGACGGTGATAAAGTAGTGGCTGACACGCCAAATAGGGGATCTTCATCTTCATGGAGGAATAATAACAATGACTACTTAAACAGGAGGACTAATAGGGACTCTGAGAAACCACTCGAGCAGCAACAACAACAACCACGCCTGGAACCTGAGACCTGGCGTAAGCCACCAATACTAGTAGAGGAGCCACCCAAGCCTCAACAAGCTCCTCCCGGAGCCCCCCGCTTTGGCAAAGGCGCATCTGCATTGGTGCTTGCTCAAGCATTCTCGAAGTCAGTATCGAGTTCAGGATCAGGGACTGCACTTGTTAGCCAGGGGAGCAATCTGCCTGGCCGGCAGCAGCAGGTGGCGCCCTTCTCGCGGTTGACCGACAACAACAGGGAGCTGTACTCAGCAAACCCCCATCAAAGGCACATTAATGGATACTAATATGTTTTCTGAGTTAGCTACTGGGTGGAGAAATCTGCTGCAGTGGGAAAATAGTGCGGCAGGTGGTCTCTCCAGTGGTCTCTCTTCTCTCATCTTGTTTCGGTCCAATTCTGTTTTTTCAGCTGAGAGGTGTCTCTAGCAGATTACTCGTAGGAGAGGGCAAGATACATGACCTTTAGCACCTTCATTCTCATAAAACAAGGGCGGTGATATTAGTAGAGCAGAACTTGTTATTAATAGAGAGACACATTGGATCCGCTCAATCCACGTTCAAATGGTAGGATGTATGATCAAGTTTAATGAATCTGCTCTGTGAATAACAATTTTAGCTCTATTGATATCACCGTTCTATAAAATGATGAGGTGGTGATTAAAGAAAACAAAAATGTTTTCATCTGTATGTTGGATTGTATGAAATATCGAACGACGACAATTACAATTATTCTCGTAGGATTTGTTTCAATGGACTCAGATAAACTGCTGGACATGGAAAAACTCATGTTCGAACTTGTGTTATGCACTTGTGTTATGCTTAAACGAGCCTGTTTTGTGTTATGCTTAAACGAGCCTGTTTTCTTTGCTGTGTCGCTGCTTGCCATTTAGGTTGTTTGTGACCAAGTGTGTCTGTCGGGTGGAGGGCGCACTAACTAAATTAATTCGGTGGCTCAATTTGAGCCGCCCATTATTCTCTAAATTCAAAGACGCTATAGGTGGTTTGAAGTATGAGTGGATTTGAAGCACAAAGAGATTAATGGCGCAGATTGAGCATCGAATGTTTCTTTCGAATGCATGTTTGCATCTTGAGCTGAGCTTTCTTGTGACCTGCGCGCACTTTTGTGACCTGCGTGCTATTTTCGACCACATAGAAATACGGTATATTTTGGTTGTAGTCATCAGAGTTTATTGGTTCCATAGCCCATGTTACCGTGGGCTCGTTTATAGAAAATTTTACTACAAATTTCCTCACCACAATTGTAACAATTTAGTCGCCCAAGCATGCTTTGTACGATGGTTAGATCCTTTACACTTTATTTGGAACTTAGGGCCTATTGGGATACTTTGCAAAATTTATAGTGAAGAAATTTTTTCTCTGGTAATGTGGTGGCTGATTGCCACAATACTATGGTAGAATTTATTATATCAAAACAGTGTTTGGAATGGACAGAACCTTTTCACTGAAATTATATGAGGATATTATAAAATTGGCTCTTTTAGTCAAAATAAGCGGTTAGCACTTAGCAATGATTAAAAATTGGAAAATATATATTGCGTAGATGACCGTTGGAGCATTTAATGGCCTTAACTCTTCACCTTTTGGTTACGGGATAAAATAGGAACTTTACCTCTCTAATTCACCACAACACTAGTTGATGAATTAATGAGTTTATTTCAGAATAGCTCGTCAGGGGTGAAATTATTATTCCATCCTTATAGTGGAATAACAATTCCTTCTCTTTATACCTCTATTAATTTAATAATAAAATATTACTAATTAATTTATTATATATTATTTTATTAACCTATTAGCTAGATTAATAATTAGCCAACTTGATTTATTACTATAATAAATATTTAATTAACTATTTAGTAAATTAACTTATTATTCATAATAATTAATTATCTAATTAAAAAATTAATCAATTAATATTTTGACCAATATAACTAATTAAATAATTAACTAATTAATTTATTATATTAATATATTAATTTATTATAATTTATCAAATTATTTATAGTTAGTTAATATATTAATTAACAATACTCATAGCTAATTAATTAATGTCCTAATTAATTAATTTTTTAATATTTATGATTATATAGTTGATTAATTAATTTGTTAAATTATTATTTAATTAATATTTTGATGTTAATATATTAGTTATATAAAATATTATTATTTTAAAACTATAATTACTCTTATTCCTATTGTTTCTATCTAATTATCCAAATACTATTTTCTTTATTCTCGAAAATAATCTAATTTTTATCCAAACATAAAATTGATCTATTCCTGTTTATCTCCAAAGTTATCTCGAAAGTTGTACCCATCTCAGAAATAATTTATTTATTTTTTTTTTCGAGCCAATCAATACTCTAGGGTATATCTTTAGAAACTGAGGTACGTAGAATTTGGGTCCACACAATAGTTTCCCATGGTGAACAATTCTCCTGGGGGACCTGCACTAAACGACGAAGGGAAGTGGGACAACTTTTCTATAGGGAATCTTCCAACAAAAATTATTTCTAGAGGTTCCCCAAATTATTCATTTGATAATATTGGATGATGATCTATGCCACATAATGTAATATACCGAACTTCTATAGTTATGAAGTTTCGGTGGATATTAGCTTGAAAAGTTGTTTAAAATAGTTCCGGTGAAATTCAGAGTGTATTGCGTAAGTGGTTGGGACCTTGGAGAGCAAGCTGGGAATTTCTAGCTCGTTTTGAGCTGGAAATGCTCTCGGGGTCCGGACCCTAGTGCCAGGGTCCGGATCCCTTCTCTCTTCTTCCTAAGCCAAAACACACACACACACACACCCATTGTAGAGAGAGAAAGAGAGAGAGAACCAAGCTCTCTCTCTCCCTCAATCTTTTCTTCCTCTCTCTTGATCTCTCCCAAACTTGGGGTTTTGGCGGAGAGCGAGCTTGGGAACGCGTTGGGAGTGACGGATCGAGCCCTCGAGCGCTAGGTGGCTCGGCGTGCTTCCGACTCGAGGTTCGTTTTCGGTTTAAAAGTTTAGGATTTGGTTAAATCTTTTATGAATGAGATTCTAGAGATCGATAGACTATTCTAAGCTTGATTAATATGTTGCTCCATGAATTTTTGGGTTATTTGGAGGATATGTGAAAAGCTAGGATTGGAAATAGGGGTTTTGGGGTTTAAGGGTTTTGAACCTAATCGATCTCCTAATCCTCTAATTGAAAGATAGAGTAGAGCCCCAGACAACTCTAAGTTGAAAATCGGTGAGCATTCAGTGGTCGATTGCGAGTTCGAGCAGAACCAAGCAACGTGTGCCGCGGAAGCCCGATTGTAAGTGTCTACAAGCAATCGGAAAGTATCGTGAGGTAGGTTGTGCTTCACCGAAGTGATTAGGTCACTTCCATGCTAAAGAGTGAAGTATGGTTGATTATTGATGCATGTAATGGTAGTTTAATTACAATTGTGAATGCATGAGATAGATGCTATGTATTGACTTGTGAGATCCCTGGTGTACTGTTGTGGAGGCTTGTCGGCAGCTCTGGAGAGTGTCGGGACAAGTCCGAGTCGCGTTGGCGTCAAATAGACGCAAAACAGACTCCGTGCGACGCGAGGGCAGCTTATAGCGAAGAAATCTGCAAAACAGCAGATTTCTCTGCTTGCTGTACCGGTACAACCAGCGTGGCTGTACCGGTACAACCAGTGAGGCTGCGCGCAGGTTGCCCTCGGGTTGGCTCTTGTACCGGTACAGGAGCCCGTGTACCGGTACAAGGAGCCCGTGTACCGGTACAAGGGGGTAGGAGAGAGGGTATTTGAGTAAATTTCCACCTCGTTTGTATCAGCAGCTCTCCCTCTCTCTATATAGCTTTGTGTAGAGAGAGAGAGGAGTCCTTTTGCTTCATCTTCATCTCTCTCTCTCTCACTCTCATCCTGTTGAAGGCAAGGAAGAAGCTCGGTTGGAAGGTTTGTCGCCAACGTCGCGCCGCGGGACCGTTTGAGCACGCTTTTGACGCCGGGGTAGCGCGAGGAGGCTGGGCGAGCGTGGGTTTTCGCCATTCTTGCTGTCGCAGCAGTGCTTGGCGTTGTCGAGGTGGGTAATTCAGCATTTCCATTTGTTTTTGGGCAAGTTCTTACTACTTCGAACTCAAGTGATGCTGTTTTGCTGTAATTCATCGTCGACTGTTAGTATTTCAGCTCGTACTCGACGCAGGAGCATCGGATTTTGACAAGACTTGGTTCGCTGGATTCAGGACATCAAGAGGAATCCATGAAGCCCTTACTTGCGGGATTTGGTGAAGGTTAGCTTGGTCGAAACTCTGTTTTACTCTGCTGCTGTGGATTTTGGACTGAATTGAGGATTTTCGATGTTTATAGTTGGAGATAGCTCGATTTCGGGACTCGAACATTTTCAGTCGATCCAGCAGGTTGTTCCGCAGCCGAGGGAGTTCCGTGCTGCCAGGGATTAGTAGCCGAGGTGGGTTAATCATTGGCTTACTCCTAAGTGCCTATATAGTTAACATGTATTAGCGGAATTTTTTTGCGTGTCGCAATTGCTCGGTTCATTGATTTAGTTTTGTAATAATCTGAATTGGAGCTTAGTCTATTTATCTATGGATATACATACATGTTGGACTTGGATAAGACTTAGGAGAAAACTTGCGATATTAATCGTCATATGTTAAACTATCTGATTTAGCTCTAGGGGCCGTTGTATGAGTTTATACTGTTGCAGTATCATCATAGTGAGTATCCCAGGTAGATTAGAATGTATTTACGCTCGTGCTGGGATGCCGAGTGAATTTTTTTATAGTAGCTTTCAGGCTGTTCCGGACTGTTGGAGGCCGTCGGGGTTGATGGTGGACCCGTATCGTCTTTTTGGCGACGAATTGTGCTGAGGGCACGTGATCTGTTAGTTGTTAGACCAGTTAGAGTTGGTTACTTGACCTTAGCCTGTGAGAGCAGCACGAACTTGACAGAGACACTTGTAAACTCGGTTGGGTCGCGCCCACGAATGCCATTCCGGAATGAGGTTTCAGTGCGATGAGTGTCGCAGTTTCTGTTGGACAGTTCTTGAGCCGGCTACTCTCGGGGTGGTGTACGGCGCAGCTAGATACAAGCAGGGTGGGTCCGTTTTGGGCAGCCCGGGTGAGACACTACGCTTTTCCCTACCTTTAGTGAGGTTGTGACGTGAGTGGAGTCTTAGCCGTCCTGTTGGACCTTTTCTGGAACCGACTACTCTTGAGATACGGTGTAGTCTAATTAGGCGGGACGGGTGTATTCACAGTCTTTAGAGAGTTTTCTCTGCCGGTTACTCTTGAGATACGGTGTAGTCTAGTAGACGAGACGGGTGTATTCACAGTCTCTAGAGAGTCTTCTCCGCCGATTACTCTTGAGCTACGGTGTTACCTAATTAGACAGGATGGGTGTATTCACAGTCCCTAGAGAGTTTTTCCCGCCAGCTACTCCTGGAGTAGGTTACGGGTTCGATCCGACAGGCGGGACGGGTGTGTTCACAGTCCCTAGTGAGATTGAGTCAGTTGTGACTTTTACTACAGTTGGTTAGTGTAGATCATGCTAGTGTAGCGATATGTAGCTGTAGATTTTTTTTCTGCTTTTCCTGCTAGCCTTATTACCTTCTGTAGACTTAGTGGTGGACCGATGATTGTTGAGGGCGGCACCCACCGAGGACTACTTGTTTCTACAGTAGTTCTCACGCCCAGTTGTTACCCCGTTTTTGCAGAGCCTTCGTCTTCGGCTGCTGCTGTTGCTGATCAGGATCCAGGCAAGGGCGTCGCGAGTTAGAGCCCTACTCGAGGAGCAGAGCTAGAGGCACCCCTACTGCAGGTAGATGTTTTGGTTTGGGTTCATGTACATACAGACTTTTAACTCGCCAGCGCGAGTAATTTTGTACTCTGGGATTCAGTGTATGTATATGAAACTCGATTTCTTTTACTTTACTAGTTCTTCTAGCAGCTCTATACTACTGTTTGTAGTATTGTATGTTTTACAGGTACAGCTGTCGCTTCGTATACAGGGAAAATTCCTTTGTATACGGCGGATTTGTCGGCGTGCCCGGGGAACGTGTAATCCGGGGCGTGACATGACTACCATTGGATGAAAAATATAGGCATATGGACATATAGGATATGGATATATGTATGCCTAGATATAAACGTTGAACTTGGGTCGATGAACTCTAGAAAGAGTAGAGAATGCGACAAGTGTGGCATGAAAACCATGAATCCTACGTTGGACAACTAGGATAACAAGTAGCATGAGTGGCATCGAACCTAGTGTCATTGAACATAGGTTGAACAGTGAACGTAGAGTCGAGTGAATCTAGGTGGAGATGACATAAAACCTAGTGTGGTTAAACCTAGGTTATGAGATGTAGTAGCATTGAACTGGTTAAACTTAGTTTATGAGATGTAGTGGTATTGGACCTAGTGTAGTTAAACCTAGGTTGGAGATTATAGTGGTAGAATGGCCACTAGGATATGCATGGGTCGAACCTAGAGAGGTTGACATTATAGGGTATGAGAGCAACCCTTGAGACATGGAAAGTGAATTTTGGAATCCCGGGACTTGTGGATCTCGATAGTTCTTGGCCGTGGGTGCATATGGCATGTTCTTCTCCTACCGGAAGAACTTCGAGGATTGTGGTTATGGAAGATTCTTGGCCGCGGGTGTATGTGGCATGTTCCTCTCCCACCGGAAGAATCTTCGGGTGCTAGGGTACATGTGGCAAGTTCCTCTTCCTATCGGGGATTTCGGCTGCGAGTGTATGCGGCATGTTCCTATCCCATCGGGGGATCCCTTACCACAGCTGTACGCAGTTCTTTGCGACCCGTTGGGCGATGTGGTTTGTGGATTGAAGACTGATGTGCATGGCAGGATCCTCTCCTCAGGCCTGGATATGCACGGTATTCTGCAGATGATTGACTCGAGAGCGAGTCGGGTGGCATAGTTGACTAAGGTAAATGAACTTTAGGAGCAAATGGCAAGTGATAGAGAATAGCCAATAATGTAAAATGGCAAATGGTAAGGATTATGGAATAGAAAGTAGTATCAGTAGATCTACTTGCATTGGTAGCATAACTTGCATATTGCATGTTGTGAGGCATAAGTATGTTTGCGGTTAGTTGTATGGTAATTATGTGATGATTATATATCTGTTGGACTAACTTGCTTTGTTGCCTCCTTTAGACCTGGTGGGTCGAGCTTTTCCTTTGGGTGGCCGTATCCACTGGGAACTACTTATATAGTTCTCATCCCACGTTTTTCAGGTCCACACGCGAGCGGCGCGGCGGCGCGAGGAAAGAGCGTAGCTCAGTAGATAGTGCGCTCTACCACTGAGACCAGAGATAGAAGTACCCTGGGTCGGCATAGCTTAGGGTATAAGGAAAGGAAATGAGAGAAACAAAATTGTACTAAGTGGATTGTATTTGGAAGCTAAATGAAAAATGTAATATGTAAAATGTATGTAATGTGAATGCTTGTAATAGCATAGTTGTTTTATGTTTTTGGTATCCTTCTTAGGCAATCCATGTATTAAATCTGTTCCTGGTTGGAACCCCTTGTATTATATGGTTGCGACGCCTTAGATGTACAGAAAAAACTCTGTCCGTTCGGCGATCTGTCGGCGTGCTCAAATCCGACCAAATAGGCGGGTCTCGGGGGCGTGACACATAAGCATCCAATATCATGTCTCCAAATAACTTAGTAAGAGAGTTAAAATTTACTTTTCTTCTACTACAAGTGAGTTTGAAATAATCTTTTAACATGTTAAGTAAATAAAATAATAACTCTATTTAAGTAATAAAATAAATTAAAATACTTTCCACTCTACGCTATATCTCTTTCCTACATGGCATATATATGTTACCGCGCCACAAAGTTCAATAAAATTTTACAATTTAGTTCAACTATCAAGTGTAATTGAAATAATTGTAGAATAATGATAAAAACATGCACAATTTGTTTTCATGTATGAATTGGGACAGGACTACTAAAGTGCAAATTTTTTTTTTATAATTTTAGCTCTAAAAAAAAAGAATGATTGCCCAATAATACTCCCCAAAAAGGAATAATGATCGAATAATACCAAGACGGGCAGGTCTGACCCATCTAAGTTAAAATAATACTAAGGCTGGTAGGTCATACCCACCCGAACTAAACTAATACAAAAAAATTTTTTTTCTCCCCACGCGTACAAATCGCCTGTGCATAACATTATGTCCTTTTCTAGTTTATAAAGCAAAATATACAAAGATTAATGATGCTATACAAGATTGATGATGTTGTACATACACAAACGTTTGGCATCATTGTTCTTTTTTATCCTGTAAACAGTTATTTTATGTGATTTGATACATTAGCGGACACTTTTTTTTTTTTTGTTGGTGTGCACTTACACTTATATTAGGGGTGTAAAACAGGCCGGACGGCCCTGCACGACTCCTGGCCGGGCCGTGGCACGGCTACTGTAGCATCCGTGCCTGGCCGGCCCGGCCCGGGTCTCCGGGTTGTGCTAGGCGGGTCCCCCAGGGCTCGTAGGCTCAGCATGACATGGCTCGTTATGGGCCTGGGCCGTGCTAAGCCAGTAGTGCGGCCTGTGGCCCGATCTGTGGGCCCTTAGGAGCTGGGGCCTTGGAACTTGGGGAGCCAGGCTCCCAAGGTAGAGACCTTATTGGAGGATGGACCCTAGGCCCTAGGCCCTTATTGGAAGATAGGCTATCTTTCGAAAAAAGCACTTTTTTTTAAAAAAAATTCATAACTTTATTAAATTTAAAATTATTTTTAAAAATTATTACTTTATAAATATTTTAAAAAATTTTATTTTTTTATCTAACATATTAGGCAAAAGAGAATTATTTTATTTTTAAAAAAATTTTGAATTTTTTAATAGTTTTAATAAATTTTTAAACATTAAAGGACCGGCACGAAGCCCGGCCCGGCCCAACACGGCCTACGCCATCCAGGCCCCAGGGACGTGTTGGGCCATTATGATTGGATGTCAAGTCGGTCATTATGATTGGATGTTTTTGCATTATTTTATTCAGTATTTAATTGATGCATGAAATATATGATTAACAATATTTAGTTAGGGTCCAACTACTATACACTCTTATGAGTATATATTTCTTTGTACTCATAAGTTTTCTGCCGTTAGATCTACCTCTTTGATCATTTTCATCCGTTATATCATACTATTCAACCAACCACCCGCTCAACCCTAGGAGACTACTATCATTATAACCGGGGACCACTATCATCCTAATCGCATATTTCTTCATCCAACTGCCGAAAACTTATGAGTACAAAGTGAAAGTTTTGAGGAGCCCAAGGATCTATCTAGATTGTATCTATCACCTAGAGGGGGGTGAATAGGTGAAAGGCCAAAAANTTTCTAATCAATTACAACTTGAAAACATGATTCTAAGATCTATAATTAAGTATGAATCACCATAAACAAGATTTAAAGCTTACCTACGCATCGTGATTCATGTTTTACGTGTTTTGCGTCCTTTCCGATTCTTCGAAGTCTTGGATTCTTCGATCTTCAATACTCCGCTCCGAACTTCTTCAAGAATCCGACTCGACCCACGAAACTTGCCAACACATAGGACCTAACACAAAGGGCCCTATACTTATAAGAGTATAATAGCCCTAGCCTTTTAGTTATATTGTAGAGGCATGATAGTAGTATTTTCTTTAGCAATTATTTATATCAGTACCTATTTGTTTCCACTGCTCAGTTATTTATTATTTTTCCCTCTTATAAACCTAGTGGTATAGATGTAAAGACTGAGATTTTGCAATGTAGCTAAACTCTTTGTTGACGATGTTTTTGGGTGTGATTTAATATCATAAACACTCGTCAAGTTTCAGGAGAAAATGAGTTAGTATGGAGAAGTTACGCGAACTTTACTAATCACTTAAAGTGAATAGTAACTCCGATTTTCCGGTGAAGCCAATAAGTGGAGATGGCTTCTGTTGCGTATTGGACTCCGTTCATAGTGATCCAATAGCTCGTTTCGACGGTTCGACTATCCTGGAGACAATGGCACTGACAATTTTGAGTTTTGATGCATGATTTTCGAGAAAAAGGGGTTTTATCAAAAAGAGGGTTTTCGTTTTTTGCTGTTCTTGCATTATAAAACTCCTCGTGCTCTGTGCATGTGACCTGGAGTAGGGTGAGGGATGTTTCAGGTACCTACTAGGTGTAGGGAATTCAAATTCGAATTTGATTTTAAGGTTTATTGGGTTTACACTTATGTCTATGTGTGGTGTATGGAAAATTGGAGAGAGGATGGGTTTCGTCGCAAATCGGCGGCTATATCAGGCGAAACAAAATCGTGAGTTCGATGTCCCGGTCGTACTGAATGCACTGGCGCAGTCTGTTCGAATATCCGAAGGACGGATCTCCTGATATCGCGCGTTGATCGAGGAGGGGTCATTAGTGGCGAAACGGTAATTTTGCAAAACACCCCATATTTTCTGTACCGTTTTGCGTGAAATCGGGCGTGGAGGTATATCCGCGCGATTTACCCGCGCCGTGAGGGACTCAGCTGAAAATATTGATCTTTGGTGGGCTAAACTACAAGTGGTCACCTTATATATATTTAAGCTAACTAAGGTTTCCATGGAGGAAAACCCTAGCCCTAGCACCAGCTGACTCCCAGCTGACTCTCCTCCCTCAACCTCGTGCGCCGTGCGCTCCCCGGCTGCCTCCGGCCAAGCTCTGGCCGACCAACCACTTCCCCGTCCACCATTTCCCTCTCTTTCTCTCACTTTGCCACCAACCCATCCTCCTCTCTGCTTGAGAGCTAGGCAGGTGATCCCTCACCTTGGACTCTCCTCCGGCGACCCCCCGAACCTCCGGCGACCTCCACCGGCCGGCCACAGCCGGCCCCGAGCTCTGCCGCTGCGAATCCTGCAGCATACGGCCAGCTCGGGCTGGTGTGGCCGAGCTTGGCCGCGCCGCCTTCTCGGTTGCCGGCCACCGTCTCCGCCTTCTCCTCTGGGCTTCAGGTGAAGGGCGCGCTCCTCCCCTATCTGCTCCGGCCGCCGCCATGGCTGGAGGAACTCGCTGAGCCCGGGTTGAGGCCGTGCGGGCTCGGTTTCTCCCCGCGCCACCACCGCTGCCTCCCGACGCCAGCCGGCGTGAGCGCTCGCACTCGTCCGCCGCCGGCGCCCTGCCGCCGGAGCTCCCCGTCGGCCGGACCTGGGCCGTGCTCCCTACAACCTTGTTCGGCTCGGGCATCATTACTAGCTGCTGCCACCGCCTTCTGTCGATGGCTGACCCGTGCCCCAGCCTCCCTCAGTCGTCTGCACCCGCTTATTGCCGGTGCGCCCGCCGCCGAGCTGCCGCCGGCCGTGCCCTAGCTTCACCTTGCCCGGTAAGCTTTTTGTAAGCAGTTTGTGCACTGTTTTGGATTGCCTTCACTATTTCGGCGACCTGGGGCTGTTCCAATGCCTCTGGAGGTGAGCATGGTGATCGTCAGTCAGTTCTGATCATAGTGCTCACCTCATTTAGGGTCAACGAGCCCCGAATGAGTGAATTAGAAGTATTTTAGGTTCAGCGCGCAGGGTTCGCTGAACTTTGAGTCGCTCCCGCGCCTCCTCTAGTGACCGGCCATGCTCCGAAGTGTGAGCACGGCCTCTGGCACATCAAGACCTATCAGCGTGTGTCTTGGCAAAGCTCGAAAGTCCTCGGTTTGCGCTATCGGACCATAAAACCCCAAAAATTACATAAAATGATGTGATTTTATGTAGTCGTAGTGGTTTTTATGCAATTATACGTTTCGTGGTTGCTGTTGGCAGTGTGTGCGGGTAGCGGGTACCTCTGGATTGGTCGTCCAAGGCCCTAGGCCTTTTTGAAAATCGGATGTTGATTTTCGGTGCGTTTTTCTGCAAAATCCGCCGACAGAACGTGATTTCGGTTCAGAGTTCTTCCGACGGTGTCTCACAGTAGATCATGTTGTTGCTGAGCCTTGTTGGCTGGTCACCCACATCGTTTCGAGGGTTCGGAAACGGCGGGTGAGCGACGGTGGGTTCCGGTGTCGAAATTGTCACTTCCGGGAACCCGGATCGGAACGATTATTCGACGATAATCATTTCGATGTGAGGATATGTATTTGCTGCCAGGTCACACAAATTATTGTGTTTAGTGGCAGCGGGTGACTCGTGGCGTGAGTCAGTGAGCTTCGAGACAGTTTGTGGATCCCGGCGGAGTCCCGATCCGATTTTTGGAACTTCCGGCGAGTTTCGGTGATCGGTTTTGGGAAACCGATTCCCGTGGGTTTACAGGTTGGATTGTGAGTTAGTTTTGTATATATATTTGTGGTTGGATTCTAACCCGGTAGACCCTCCGTAGGTCCGGTTGACGTTCTTTCGCAGACGGGAGACAGGTGCTGCATTCGTACAGGTGGGTATTTCGATCCGAAGTCGGTACAGTGGTGCATGCTCGCTAACATTCTCTTCACCATTTTCTTATTATTACCTTGCATATTATGTGTTGAGCCTAGCACCCTTACTATCTATCTCTTTTTGTTGCTCTACTTGGTTAGTTGTATATCCAGTTTCGTGAGTTACAAGTAGAGCGAATTTGTGATCACATGTGAGAATTGTGACCTATTCGGTCGGTTCAGTGATTCTGCTATTGTGACCTATTCGGCCTGTTCGGCTATTTGATGACCTATGAGATCGGTATACACTGAGGGATAGTATTGTCGGCTAGTTGTCGACGGCTGATTATAGATTATACTAGTCCATGATTTGATATTTACGTGACCTAGTAGGTCGGTTTCGTGACTCTTGTCGTTTGATGACCTATGAGGTCAGTGTACCCTGAGGGGTAGGATTATCGGCTAGCGGCTGACGGCTAGTTCTGAATTATACCGATGCATGACGTGACATTCTTGTGATCTATTGGTCGGTGTGCCCCGATGGGCGGTAAGTCAGCTAGTTGTCGACGATTGGCTATTGAGTATATACATGACTATACCTTGTACGGCACTGAAGGAGTCTTAGACATGGTTACTAACCCGGGATACTTCAGTTGCCAGCCCAGTGGGAGGGGATGTTTTATAGGCAGGGTTTGCCACCCTGAGTTCTCACCCCGAGACTTGATATACGCTGTGCTTAGACAGAGTTAGCGACTCTGGGTGCGGGTTGTTGTGTCCCTCCGGAGTGGTACTTGATTTGCGGTCCTTGAGACCTATGGGTGAGCTCAGGCCAAGTCTTAATGACAGGCCACATAGATTGGGTATATCTTGGACTGATCGTCCGGTCGATGCATAATTGAACTTCGTTCTGTATTACAGCAGCGGCTAATTATATTCCCATGTATTGTTGGTTACCTATGCATCATTGCTACTGTAGTTCTGATATCCGTGTATGCATTCTGTTTTATTTTACAGTAGCAGTAGTTACATGTTCTATTACTGTTCTCTTTCCTTCCAGTATATTAGCTACTGTATTTCAGATATCTACCTATGACCTTGATGATCTCTTTCTGCCGATGATTACTACTCGCCTTCGTCGGCTTGCGGTACCCACTGAGAGGGGAGACATGTGTACATGTTCTTACACCCCACCCCCCTTTCAGGTGGCATTGCTGGTTCGAGTCGGGACGGTTCGTGAGGTGCGTGTCTTAGCGAGCGATAGAGCTATCGGCTCGCCGTTTTGGTTAAACTCTCCAAACTTGTCTTTTTAATAATTGGATTAGTAATTATGGTTCAGTTGGTTTTCAGTTATATGGATAAATATTATTTTGTGAAATGAATAAAGTACTATGGTTTCCTTATAAGATGAAAATGATTTTTTACCCCTCGTGGTAGCGTATTTTTAAAGAAAAAGAATTTTCGTGTGGAAAACAGTTTTAAAAAGAGTTTTCCTGATTTTCATGATTATTAGTATTTCAAAATAAGTTTTAGAGTAGCAAACGTTTTAAACTAATAGATGTGAACTTATAGTAAACTTGTGATGGAATGAATGTGATGTGGTGATTGTATGTGAATATGTGTACAGTGTGGTTGTATCTTGTACTTGTGCGAAGCCGTGTAAATACAGAAAAAATTCTGTCCGTGTGAACAATAGATTTCCTGTATTTATGGTGGATCTGACGTCCTCTGGGGTCAAGGCTTTCAAAAAAAAAAAATTTGGGCACTTCCGCATTGGTTTTAAAACCAAAAGGGACCCCTGGGCGTGACAGATTAAAGTGGTATCAGAGCCAAGTTACAACCACGGCACCACTCACGGATTGTTTTCAAAACAAAAAGACTGAACTATTGGTTAGGTTGACCCATAGGAAGACCTACGGTATATAGGCATGTGAGTGCGGGGGTTGGGCTTGAGTCCTGGTATGCATTCGAGATTGGTAAACTCGAAGTACATGGTTATTTTCTGTACGTGCAACGATTTTCGCACAAGCTGGTGTCTCAGTCAGGAGTAGTGGCGGTGTACCATTATGGACATCGAGTGGCGGGGTGACGTTCCGTTGGTTAGCCACTTCTGTCAGGTGGGGCCTTGAGGGGTCAGGTGATGTTTTTGGGACCTAGGCGATTGTCTCAGCTGCCGGCGCCCAGGCCACTCTCCCTACTTAGGGCACGAGCGCTGTTGCGAGCGTCTCCACGGACGACACTAAGATCAGCTACGGTCGCGACTTCTATGGGGCTGTTAGGGTGTAGCCCAAGATTTTGATAGTGGCCGTTTAGGCGTTTGCAATGTTGGTTTTGCTTTCTTGAAGCTTTGGGTATAGTTCGGTTGTGGTGTGGAAATCAGTTAGAAAAATCGTTTCCTAAAGCCTCAGTTTGTGTGGCTCGCGGCTTAATGTCGCTAACAGCTTTTGGATGTTGAAAGCAGGGGGACTCCCAGTGAGTCGGTTCAAGGTTGATCTGATTTCGAATGTCGACTTGCAATGTCGAGGTTTCGCCGGCTTTGGTTGTGAACTTTTGATTCAGTAAAGAGGTATCAGGTAGTTTAATACTTCAATGTGTCGCGCTTCCAACTTGTTGTTGGTAGTGGATCTTCGGGTATTTCGCTTTTCTTTTGATAAGTACATTGGTTACAGACAATGTACAGTCGAAAGTTGGGACGGAATACCCTTTTTCCGTTTGGAACTTTTGAATTGGGTCGGTGTTTTCTCTTGCAAGACAATCTCTATAGATGGTCTTGTGAGAAAGCTTGAGTGTTGGTCATCTCTAACCACATAGTGAGCCTTGGGTTATCCCTGGCAGGTTTTACGTAGATGATTTATCACCACTGCTGATGGTTTTGACTCTGGTTCGAGTCTAGGTGCTCGTTAGCTCTATAGTTATGCCTTTCACAACAAAAAAGTTTGTTTTGGTTGGTAGTCTCGGCTTTTTGCCGGGAGGTTCAGAATCACGGTTGATGAGTGGCTTGAGCCTGGTTGTTGGCTTCGATTGTTACGGTATGTGATAGTGTATAAGGTTTGCGACTCGGCTTGTTGTACAAACCTTGGAGTGGTATGCTTGTCTGGGTATTTGATGACAGGTACGCCTTGGTCTCAATGAGACAGGTGTTTGGTGTTGCTGGGAACATCGATCGCTTGGGTCCGTTGTAGGACGGCAGCGAAAGGTCCTCATAGAGACAGGTGTTGGGCATCACCGATAGTTATTATCGTATATTGCGATTGGCAATCCTGTGCACCAAGTGATGGACTTGCAAGGATCATATGTTGGTCTGATGGTACCAGATTAAGTTTTGAGGAGACAAAATTGTTGAGCTCAATTGGTAATGTCAGCCTTGGATCTTATGGCCTGGCAAAAAGTGAGGTCTTGAACCAAGGAGTGTCGAATACCGTAGGTGGGTTTTCGATACTAAGGGTTTGACTTTGGCTCTTTGTATATGTAAGGAAGTGAATTCTCGAAATCTGAGGATTGTACTTCATCCAGGATCGACTGACTGTCGAGAGAATGCCCTTTGTGGGAGTTAAGAATGTCCAAAACACAAAAAGGTGCTTTGGAGTTGAGTCCGCGAGAGCAAATGGTGCAAACTGCACTTTTGGGCTGATGTTGCTCTCGGGGACCGGTCTCTGGAGGTGAGAGACCGGTTCCCTTGGCTGGGTGTTGTGGGGTTGCTTGATGCAACCGGTCCTTGGCAGGGAGAGATCGGTTCCCGAACGTTGCCCCAGCGAGAAATGCCAAGAATTGGCTAAGTCCTGAAAACTGAGCTCTCGGGGACCGGTCTCTCAAGTGAGGACCGGTCTCCCGAGGACCGGTCTTCCGGGGAGAGACCGGTTCCCGAACGCGTGCGCCCGAGGGAAGCTCTCGGGGACAGGTCCCAAGTCGGGGAGACCGATCCCTCCGCGCGAAAATTGCCCAGTAAGGGCTGTGCAGTGGATGGAAAGTTGAGGGGTTTTTATGCAAAATGACCTTTATTAGAGTGGGCTGAGCCCTCTCTCTCCCTCACACTCTCATTTTCTCCCTCTCATTCTCTCTCATTGCTCTCTCTCTCTCTCTAGAAAGGAAAGGAGAAGGAGAAGAACAAGAAGGAGAGAAAGGAAAAGAAGGAGAAGGAAAGGAAGGAGAAGAAGAAGGAGATCAAGGAGAAGGCTTTGGGCAACTTCATCTCCCTCTCCTCTTCTCTTTGGTGTAGCACAAGAGGTAGGCTCTTGAACCCTAGCTTTGTATACATAGGGTTTTTGGGTTTTTATGCTTTGGAATGGGTCAAATGGACCCTAAGCTTGCTTCTAAATAGATCAATCCCAAGAATCTAGGGATTTATTGGGTGGTTTGCTATAGGTGCAAACCTAGGGCTCCAAAATGGGATTTTTGTGAAAGTATGAGATTGATCTCATTTGAAGCCTTGGAAACCCTATTGTTAGGTCACAAAGTGTGGGGGCGAAGTCGGTTTTAGCATTCGGCGAGCCGGCAATAGGGTCGGGATAGTGCGGAATTGGGCAAGGAAGGCTAAAGCCTTTTCGTAAAGTTCGCCGAGGAGCATTTTCCAAGCCTCTACATCGATTAAAGGTGGGGGGTGCCATCCCGAAGCTTTCGAACTCCTTTCTATGTCTTAGATTGCATTTAATCTCATCTCTTCATGTTGCATTGTAGGATTGCATAGTAGCTCCATTCCTTATGCTTTCTAAATGATAACCTAGTGTACTTGGAACGCTTGGTAACTTAGATAGGTGAGGATTGGGTCGGAACGTGGATCCTATGATGCGAAGGAAAAGAGATGAACCTGATGGGGATGTTGATGACATAGAAAGTAGTGTTAATGTCAAAGAACAAACGAGTAGCATCCAAACGCTAAATGATGACGAGTGGCATTAATGTAGTGTAAATAACACTAGAGGTCGATGGACCTAGGGATAGGTGGATCCCTTAGAAAATGCCTTGTGAACAATGAATTTAGAAAACTAAATAGCATTGCATGAATGTCGGGAACCGATGATTCCGCGATAGTCGTTGACCCTAGTGTAGGGCGTCCTCACTTGGAGAGGATTCGATTGGGTTATTGACTCTAGTTGTAGAGCCTCCTCACTTGGAGAGGATTGGATTGGGTGTTGACCCTAGTTACAGTGTATCCTCACATGGAGAGGATAGATCTAGCTCACAGTCTGCGTTTAGGGTGGCATAGCCATCCAATCCCCACATGGAGGGGATTGTCGTCGAGTACTCCGGAGTGTCGCGCGACTAGGACCACTTGGAGGTCCGGACCACATGGAGGTCCGCAGACGGTCCCGGGCTTGGGTGCACTTGGAGCTCCCTCCCCACTTTGGGATTTGAAGGTGAGTCATGGGCGAGCCCTAGGGCCTCGCCACAGATTGGGTAAATGAAAAAGGTTAAAGGTTTATAAATGTCATTGAACATTACTATTCGAACATGGATCGAATTTGTTAGCATGGTAGCAAACCTTTATTATATGATGCATGCATTCATATTCATGATTATGGGCATAGTAGCATAGTTTTCCTACTATCGCATTTACAGCTTTCAGATACATATCTATCTATCTATCTATCTGTTGTTGCTTGTGCCCACTTGGACCTAGTGGGGAGATCGGCAGAGTCGGCGGCCAAGCCCACTGGGAACTATGGAAGATAGTTCTCACCCCACTCTATTTCTAGTGATAGGTACAGGGTTGCCGAGAGAGGACCGCGGCAAGGGCATCGCGCCCGATCAGTGAGACCGTGGTAGTGTAATAGTTTTCTTTTTTGCATTAGTCACCTATGTATTGAGAGAGATCATTGTAGTTGAGGATTGGAGAGCTATGTATTTTGGATGAAAAATGTAATCATTTAAAGATAATGATGTAAATGAGAATGATGGAACTATTGTAATAGTTAGCAAAGTACTCTCTTTATTTCACTTGTTTATCTTGTGGATCGCTTGCTCTTTGTGTTGTTGGCACTGTTTGTGCCCTCGTGAATGTGTATGTTTAGAATTTAATTTTCTGGGTAAATTCTTACTCACATTCCTGTTGTTGAGCCTTAGGCGGACAGGAGAGGTGCTGTCCGTTCGGCGGCCCGTCGCCGCGGCCGAACCGTGCCAAATTGGTAGTGGTTTCGGGGCGGGGCGTGACAGTATACCTGACCGGTGAGAGACTGTGGTCTCCGAGATGAATGCCTTTGACTTAGGTTTTAGGACAACGATACGTATTCGCTCGTAGTGAGCTGGTTGACGTTGTTGACTAGTCAGAGTGTGTCGTTTCGACCTATGGAAATATACTCCAGACTTGTGGTGTTGTCCCGTGACTTTTCTACGTGAACTTTCGACGGAGTTGAGTCGGCTACTGGTACGCGGACCAAGGTTGAGTGGTCCTAGAGTTTCTGAGTGACGATTTATTATCTCAGAATTGGCAAATTTGGGATCAAATAATCCTGGTCGCGGAACTGTTTTGTCCATAGGTTATAGGATGGTGTTGATCGCGGTGGATCTTGGTCCATAGATTTTGGGTTGGTATGTTCTCCTTCGTCTTGTCCAAGTGGAACCGCTGTTCTATTCTCCCCTTCTTCAGAGGCCGATATGTCCAGATTAAAGGAAATGTAACTGATTAATACTCAAAGGTGATACCGCAGTGGTGGAGTGATATTCGAATACAATTACGGTGGGTACGTGGTCAAGTTTCGGGAACGAAACTTCCTTTAAGGGGGGGATGATGTAAGGACTGAGATTTTGCAATGTAGCTAAACTCTTTATTGACGATGTTTTTGTGTGTAATTTAATATCATAAACACTCGTCAAGTTTCAGGAGAAAACGAGTTAGAATGGAGAAGTTACGCGAACTTTACTAATCACTTAAAGTGAATAGTAACTCCGGTTTTTCGGTGAAGCCAATGAGTGGAGATGGCTTCTGATGCGTATTGGACTCCGTTCATAGTGATCCAATAGTTTGTTTTCGACGGTTCGACTGTCCTGGAGACAATTGCATTGACGATTTTGGGTTTTGATGCACGGTTTTCGAGAAAAAGAGGTTTTATCGAAAAGAGGGTTTTCGTTCTTTGTTGTTCTTGCATTATAAAACTCTTCGTGCTCTGTGCATGTGACCTGGAGTAGGGTAAGGGATGTTTCAGCTACCTACTAGGGGTAGGGAATTCAAATTCAAATTTGAATTTAAGATTTATTGGGTTTACACTTATGTCTATGTGTGGTGTATGAAAAATTGGAGAGAGGATGGGTTTCGTCGCAAATTGGTGACTATATCAGGCGAAACAAATTGTGAGTTTGATGTACCGGTCGTGCTGAACGCGCTGGCGCAGTCCGTTCGAAAATCCAATGGACGGATCTCCTAATATCGCGCGTTGATCGAAGAGGGGTCATTAGTAGCGAAACGGTAATTTTTCAAAACACCCTATATTTTATGTACCGTTTTGCGTGAAATCGGGCGTGGAGGTACATCCGCCCGATTTACCCGTGCCGTGAGGGACTCAGCTGAAAATATTGATCTTTGTTGGGCTAAACTGCAAGTGGTCACCTTATATATATTTAAGCTAACTAGGGTTTCCATGGAGGAAAACCCTAGCCCTACCTCCAGCTGACTCCCAGCTACCTCTCCTCCCTCAACCTCGTGCGCCGTGCGCTCCCCAGCCTCCTCCGGCCGAGCTTCGGCTGACCAACCACTTCCCCGACCACCTTCTTCCCCTCTTTCTCTCACTTTGCCACCAACCCATCCTCCTCTCTGCTTGAGAGCTAGGCAGGTGATCTCTCACCTTGGACTCTCCTCCGGTGACCCCCCGAACCTCCGGCGACCTCCCCCGGCAGGCCACAACCGGCCCCGAGCTCTGCCGCTGCTAATCCTGCAGCATACGGCCAGCTCGGGTTGGTGCGGCCGAGCCTGGCCGCGCTGCTTTCTCGGCTGCCCGCCGCCGGCTCCGCTTTCTCCTCTGGGCTTCAGGTGAAGGCCGCGCTCCTCCCCTGTCTGCTCCGGCCGCCGCCATGGCTGGAGGAACTCGTTTAGCCCGGGCTGAGGCCGTGCGGGCTCGGTTTCTCCCCGCACCGCCACCGCCGCCTCCCGACGCCGGCTGGCGTGAGCATCGGCCCTCCCTGGCTGGACGTACTCGTTTGCTGCCGGCGCCCCGCCGCCGGAGCTCCCCGTCGGCCGGACCTGGGCCGTGCTCCCTACCACCTTGTTCGGCTAGGGCATTATTACCAACTGCCGCCACCACCTTCCGTCGTTGGCTGACGAGTGCCCTGGCCTCCCTTAGTCGGCCGCACCTGCCTGCTGCGGGTGCGCCCGCCGCCGAGCTGCCGCCGGCCGTGCCCTAGCTCCACCTTGCCCGATAAGCTTTTTGTAAGCAGTTTGTGCACTGTTTTGGATTGCCTTCACTGTTTCGGCGATTCGGGGCTGTTCCGATGCCTTCGGAGGTGAGCACGGTGATCGTCAGTCAGTTCTGATCACAGTGCTCACCTTATTTAGGGTCAACGAGCCCCGAATGAGTGAATTAGAAGTGTTTTAGGTTCAGCGCGCAGGGTTTGCTGAACTTTGAGTCGCTCCCGTGCCTCCCACAGTGACCGGCCATGCTCCGAAGTGTGAGCACGGCCTCTGGTACATCGAGACCTATCAGCGTGTGTCTTGGCAAAGCTCGAAAGTCCTCGGTTTGTGCTATCGGGCCGTAAAACCCCGAAAATCACATAAAATGATGTGATTTTATGTAGTCGCAGTGGTTTTTATGCAATTATACATTTCGTGGTTGCTGTTGGCAATATGTGCGGGTAGCGGGTGACCTCTAGACTGGTTGTCTAAGGCCCCAGGCCTTTTCGAAAATCGGATGTTTTTTTTCGGTACATTTTTTGATGAAATCCGCCGACGGAATGCGATTTCGCTTCGGAGTTCTTCCGACGGCGCCTCACAGTAAATCATGTTGTTGCTGAGCCTCGTTGGCTGGTCACCCGCATTGTTTCGAGGGTTCGAAAACGACGGGTGAGCGACGGTGGGTTCCGGTGTCGAAATTAACACTTCCGGGAACCCGGATCGGAATGATTATCCGACGATAATTGTTTCGATGTGAGGATATGTGTTTGCTACTAGGTCGCACAAATTATTGTGCCTAGTGGCAGCGGGTGACTCATGGCCTGAGTCAGTGAGTTCCGAGACAGTTCGTGGATCTCGACGGAGTCTCGGTGCGATTTTCGCGACTTCCGGCGAGTTACGGTAATCGGTTTTGGGAAACCGATTCCCGTGGGTTTACAGGTTGGATTGTGAGTTAGTTTTGTATGTATATTTGTGGGTTGGATTCTAACCCGATGGACCCTCTATAGGTCCGGTTGACGTTCTTCCACAGACGGGAGACAGGTGCTGCATTCGTACAGGTGAGTACTTCGATCCGAAGTGGTGGTGCACGCTTGGTGACATTCTCTTCACCCTTTCTTTATTATTACCTTGCATATTATGTGTTGAGCCTAGCACCCTTACTATCTATCTCTCTTTGTTGCTCTACTTGGTTAGTTGCATATCCAGTTTCGTGAGTTAGAAGTACAGCGGATTTGTGATCATACATTAGAATTGTGACCTATTGGGTCGGTTCAGTGATTCTGGTATTGTGACCTATTCGGCCTGTTTGGTTATTTGATGACCTATGAGATTGGTATACCCTGAGGGGTAGGATTGTCGGCTAGTTGCCGACGGCTGATTATAAATTACACTGGTCCATGATTTGATATTTATGTGACCTAGTCGGTCGGTTTCGTGACTCTTGTCGTTTGATGGCCTATGAGGTCGGTGTACCCTGAGGGGTAGAATTGTCGGCTAGCGGCTGACGGTTAGTTCTGGATTATACTGATGCATGACGTGACATTCTTGTGACCTATTGGTCGGTGTGCCCCGATGGGCGGTTATTGTCAGCTAGTTGTCGACGATTGGCTATTGAGCATATACATGACTATACCTTGTACGGCACTGAAGGAGTCTTAGACAGGGTTACTAACCAGGGGTACTTCAGTTGCCAGCCGAGTAGAAGGTGATGTTTTATAGACAGGATTTGCCACCCTGAGTTCTCACCCCCAGACTTGATATACGCCGTGCTTAGACAGAGTTAGCGACTCTGGGTACGGGTTGTTGTGTCCCTCCGGAGTGGTACTTGATTTGCGGTTCTTGAGACCTATGGGCGAGCTTAGGCCAAGCCTTCATGATAGGCCACAGGGATTGGGTATATCTTGGACTGATCGTCCGGTTGATGCATACTTGCACTTCGTTCTGTATTACAGTAACGGCTAGTTATATTCCCATGTATTGTTGGTTACCTATGCATCATTGCTACTGTAGTTCTGATATCCATGTATGCATTCTGTTCTATTTTACAGTAGCGGTAGTTACATGTTCTATTACTGTTCTCTTTCCTTCCAGCATATTAGCTACTGTATTTGAGATATCTATCTATGACCTTGATGATCTCTTTCTGCCGGTGAGTACTCCTCGCCTTCGTTGGCTTGTGGTACCCACTAAGAGGGGAGACATGTGTACATGTTCTCACCCCCCACCCCCCTTTCAGGTGACATTGCTGGTCCGAGTCGGGATGGTTCGTGAGGTGCGTGTCTTAGCGAGCGATAGTGCTATCGGCCCGCCGTTTTGGTTAAACTTTTCAAACTTGTCTTTTTAATAATTGAATTAGCAATTATGATTCAGTTGGTTTTCAGTTATATGGATAAATGTGGTTTTGTGAAATGAATAAAGTACTATGGTTTCCTTATGAGATGAAAACGATTTTCTATCCCTCGTGGTATCATATTTTTAAAGAAAAAGGGTTTCCGTGTGGAAAACAGTTTTAAAAAGAGTTTTTCTGGTTTTCATGATTATTAGTATTTCAAAATAAGTTTTCGAGTAGGAAACGTTTTAAACTAATAGATGTGAACTTATAGTAAACTTGTGATGGAATGAATGTGATGTGGTGATTGTATGTGAATATGTGTACAGTGTGGTTGTATCTTATACTTGTGCGACGCCGTGCAAATACAGAAAAAACTCTGTCCGTGTGAACAATGGATTCCCTATATTTGTGGCAGATCTGACGTCCTCTGGGGTCAAGGCTTTCCGAAAAAAAAAAAAAAACTTTGGGTACTTTCGCATTGGTTTTAAAACCATAAGGGATCCCGGGGCGTGACAATAGACTGTCGGCATTGTTGACCTTACTTGCTGGGGACTATTGATTATAGTTCTCGAGTAGGTCTTGGGTGCTATTAGGAGCACGGAGGCCTTCGTGCTCCTAAGTCATTTTCGATGACGTAACTTTCGAATTGACGATTGGCTTTATTAGACTTAATCTAGTATATTTGTGCTATCTAAAAAATAAATTTTGTAATTTTTCGATATCATTTACTTAGTGATCGAAAGGATTTACAATCAACAGTTAAAAATAAAAATCTCACAAAAAAGTTATGATGTAGTACTAAAATTTTCGATCAGAAATATTGATCTTGTTGTAGATAGTATAAAAAAATTTTCTATCAAAATTTCATTTGATTTGAATACTTTCTACACCGTTAAACTTGCAAACGGCATATATCAACTATTAAAAATTGTTGATTTTGAATCTTTTCGATCACTTGGTAAATAATATAAAAAATCTGCAAAAATTAATTTCTAGGTACTTCAAATACGCTAGATCACGTCTAACGGAGCCGATCATCGATTCAAAAAGTCCCATCATCGAAAACGGCTTGGGAGTACGGAGAACTCCGTGCTCCTAATAGCATACAAGACCTACTCTATAGTTCTCATATCTTTTTTATTAATATTTTATTTCAGAGCCTTCAGCACCAGCGACTAATCGAGATAAGGGGATTGTCGATAGTTAGCATCTTTTACCCTCTTTGTGTGTAGCTGGATCACCTAGCTGTATATAGCATCTAGTATAGTATTTTGAGGTTTGAAGTGGTCAGAGATATTGTACCATTTTAAGCATTGGTGTAGCGATAATTGTATATTTATAGTGTTGCTGTAGTATATAGTTTTTATTTTACTCTGATACTTGCTATTGTTAGAGTTTAATTAATTTTTTTTTGGACAGTTTTTGTTGACGTTTCGTATGTATAAGGTGTATCCTTATGCATGTGGCGGATCTGTTGACGTAATTCGAATTTTTGATCTGGGGTGTGACAGTGGTGTTAGGAGATATAGGAAATAAGGATTTCATTGATCCATGACTAATTAGCAGTTTCGCTGAATTAGGTCATTTCTTGAACTTCATAACCTGCAAGAATTGCCAAGATTTCATGGTAAGTCAAATTCTGTATTGGTCTTTTGCTAGTTTGATGGTGTCAGAGGCTATTAGTGATTTTTTTTTTTTTTTTTTTTTTTAAGGAGAATTGCTATATGTTTTCTTTGTGGACCTTTCATTTGAACTTGCTTGTTCAACTTTGTCCATTGCAAACTTGCCTCATTTACGAACTTTGTCTATTTTCATTTAATATAACGAAGAAGCCTCGTAAGCCGAGAAAGAAAGTGAGCAGGAGAAAGATCTATTCCCTACCATGAACTATCCTAGAAAACTAGAAATAAAATATATATGTAGGTGATACATGGCCTCGGAATTTTACTGACCTAGAAAGTATTTGTTTGTTTAGAAGATGGTTATTAAACACACAAGCTTTTTGTTTCAAATTACTCTTTTCGGTTGCAAAACTTAAAATTACGACTAAATTCGACGTAATTTCAATTGTAACAGTTTAGTTGCTGAAGTTCGTTCTGTCTAACAATTAAGTCCTTCATTCAATCTACCAGTTGCAAAAGAATGCCTACTAATAAGATCATCATTTTCTTAATTTCAATTGTAACAGTTGAGTTGCCTTGTTATTTTAAATGCGCTAGTGATATTGATATGCATCAAACCTGATACAATCAAAATTTTAGTATAATTGTAATTGCATGCGATCGAACAGCTCCAGAGTAAATTTTTCATATTTCAAATGAAAAATAAATCTCCAATTAATTTGAACATCATTATGATTAAATTTTAAGCGCTAATTTTGGGATTATAACGGAGAATGTCTGGTCCAGCCAATAAATTTCCCTCAGCATGTTGTTGGTCGACACATTAATGAATGTCACATCAAGAATTGTATTTGTGGAATAAGCAGTGTTATTTCAAGAAATTTTACAATGTAGCATTACTGTAACTAGTCAATTATCAATTATATCTCTTCGTTTTAAAAAAAATATAATAAAAATATTTTTTTAATAATCATAATGGTACGAATGAATTCAAAAAAATAATTTAATTAATTAATAATACCACGCCAGCAATATAACTAATGTATTTTAAATTATTTCGTGCTATTTCTTATAGCACTTCACAAAATTAGCAATACATTTATACTTTTTCTATTCAAAAGAGTGATTTTTTTGGTAAGAATTTTATCATATTTTTAATGTGTTAAATAAATTAAAAAAGTAAAAATATTATTTAATTATGGATGGAATGAGTGTAAAATTTCTATGGAGTANCTCACCCCACTCTATTTCCAGTGGTAGGTACAGGGTTGCCGAGAGAGGACCGCGGCAAGAGCATTGCGCCTGATCAGTGAGACCGTGGTAATGTAGTAGCTTTCATTTTTGCATTAGTCACCTATGTATTGAGAGAGATCATTGTAGGTGAGGATTGGAGAGCTATATATTTTGGATGAAAAATGTAATCATTTAAAGATAATGATGTAAATGAGAATGATGGAACTATTGGAATAGTTAGCAAAGTACTCTCTTTATTTCACTTGTTTATCTTGTGGATCGCTTGCTCTTTGTGTTATTGGCACTGTTCGTGCCCTCGTGAATGCGTATGTTTAGAATTTAATATTCTGGGTAAATTCTTATACACATTGCTGTTGTTGAGCCTTGGGCGGACAGGGGAGGTGCTGTCCGTTCGGCGGCCCGTCGCCGCGGCCGAACCGTACCAAATTGGTAGTGGTTTCGGGGCGGGGCGTGACAGCTGTTTTGGTATCAGAGCAATAAGAGCAAGTAAAGAGAGAGTCTAGGATGACCTAGGAGACCCTAGGTTGGTAAGCCCTAAGGTTATTGGTGCGTGAGCGGAACGTGAACCTATAGCGATGGCGGAAGTTGATTCGATTGGGTCGAAATGGGTAATATGTCTCTAGTTGTGATTAGAGACGGATTCAAGTTGTATGAGTTCTTGTCTTGAGGTGGTTGTGTTGGCGGCTGATGACATGATACCAAGAGCCTAGAACGAGTGCACTTGTGTGCTTCTGCCCAATTTTCGTGGTTGAGTCGTCATGTGTCGTAATTGCGACGAGATAATAGGTTAAGATGACTGACCAAGTATTTGCGTTTCAGGGACTAATGTCTCCAAGATGCTACACACGTAGAACTGCCCCAGCACTGACTCCTGAGGTGCCCGAGCAGGAGGAATCGAGCGTGATCGATCGGTTGCAAGCGCAAGTGACCGCACTGACCAATGTGGTGCAGCACCAGGAGACCAGATTCGAGCGGCTCCAGGATCTATTGGAGCGGCAGATCGCGGCGGCGGCTGCGACGGCAAATGAAGGCGTTGGTCCACCCGCACCCTCGACTCATATACCTAGAGCGGCAGAGGGTGAGGGCATAGTGGCGGTTCCGGTGACGGCACGCCCACCGCCAACGATCGCACCACAGGCGGCATCGGGATCGGCTACACCCGATGTGTCGGCCGAAGATGTGGAGGGAGAGCGCGCATTGGCGGCTCTTATTAAGTTCAACAAGTTCCATCCGCCAACTTTCGAGGGCGAGAAGGTGGAACCGGAGATGGTCAAGTCTTGGATCGACTCGATGGAAACCTTCTTCGACGACTTGCGTATCTTGGAGAGGGACAAGGTGTATCTCGCCACCCACTACTTGGAGAAGGCGGCGAAGGTTTGGTGGAAGCGCGTTAGACGGGATCGGCTTCCCGGCCTTCTGCCGATGCTGTGGGAAGAATTCAAGCGGGAGATGTTCGCCAACTATTTCCCCGACACATTGAAGCGGAAGCTCAAGGAGAAGTTTCGCAAGCTCGAACAAGGGGACCGCTCAGTGGCGGAGTATGAACAAGAATTCTCCCATATTATCGATTGTGTCCTGGATGTTGTGAAGGATGACCGGGACCGGGCCGAGTGGTTCTTGCGACGACTTCGGCCGGGGATCTACAAGGCCGTGCAAATACTGAAGCTCACGACCTTTGCGGAGGTCTTTGATCGAGCCCTATGGGCGGAGCACGGAGATGCCCACGTTCGAGAGAAGCGTGAGGCTTTTGCCGAGTCTAAGGACAAGGACAAGAAACGCCAAGGTGGCGGTAGTTTGGGGGGACAGACACGTTACAAGAAGCCCCCGAAGTATGCGCGCGCTCAACAGAGGGGCGGTGGAGCACGACGATGCATTGTATGCGGCGGAGACCACCCAGTCTCGCGCTGTGAGCAGGGCCGAGGCAAGTGCTATAAGTGTGGGCAGCCGGGGCACTTCATTCGGGATTGCCCGGGAGGAGGAGCCTCACCTGCCCCCTCGATTGCATCGGCGCCGGCGATTCCGGCTCACTATAGAGGAGCTCTACCGACGGCCGCGTCGACTGGACGCGCGATGATGCCGCGTCAACCTGAAGTGACGCGATCGGCCCCGAGCGGACGGGTGTTCGCCGCTCAGGTCCAAGCTGAGGAACCTGCGGAGGCGGAGGAGCATCGCCTTGTGGCAGGTATGGTTTTAATTAACGGAGTTCGCTCCAGGGCTTTATTTGATACAGGAGCCACGCATTCATTCATAAGTAGATCATTCGCACGCATGCATGGCATACATATAGAAGCGAGTGACAAGTGGCGAGTAGAGGGCCCTGGGTCGACATTTAATACCTACTCGGAGTGCGCCTCGTGTCCGGTGCAAATAGGCGAATGGATTATGCCAATCCGGACGTTGGAACTCACGAAACTAGAGGCGTACGATGTCATATTGGGTATAGACTGGCTTTCGAAGTATCATGCAACGATCGACTGCAAGAGCAGGGTGATCACGTTCCGTGAGCCAGGACAAGAAGAATTCACCTATCAAGCTTGCCAGAGCTCGTGCTTCGTCGCGACGGTGTCGGCGACAAGGGCAAGAAAGTTGGTGAGCAACGGTTGTGCAGCATTTTTGGCAACTGTTGTGGAAGTGGAACGAGTAGCTCCAACATTGGAAGAGCTATCGGTGGTGCGGGAGTTCCCGGATGTGTTTCCCGCGGAGTTGCCGGGGATACCGCCGGATCGGGAGATCGAGTTCGTCATAGACTTGATTCCCGGCACCGCACCGATCTCGAAGGCTCCGTACCGCATGGCGCCGGCGGAATTAAAGGAGTTGAGGAGTCAACTGCAAGACCTCCTCGACAAGCAATTTATCCGGCCAAGTGTATCACCGTGGGGAGCCCCGGTGTTATTTGTACGGAAGAAGGACGGATCGTTCCGACTCTGCGTGGACTATCGAGAATTGAACAGAGTCACGATCAAGAACAAGTACCCACTACCCCGAATCGATGACTTGTTCGATCAGTTGCAAGGGTCGTGTGTGTACTCGAAGATAGACTTGCAATCCGGCTACCATCAATTGAAAATCAAGTCGGAGGATGTACAGAAGACCGCGTTTCGTACGCGGTATGGACATTACGAATTCACGGTCATGCCATTTGGGCTCACAAATGCCCCAGCGGCATTTATGGATTTGATGAACCGTGTCTTCAGGAAGTTCTTGGATCGATTTGTCGTGGTCTTCATAGACGACATATTGGTCTATTCTCGTAGTGACGAGGAACATGCCGAGCATTTGAGGATAGTGCTTCAAGTCCTTCGGGAGGAGAAGCTATATGCTAAACTGAAGAAGTGTGACTTCTGGCTCCGCGAGGTCGCCTTCTTAGGGCATGTGATTTCCGCGGGTGGAGTTTCTGTAGACCCAAGGAAAGTCGAGGCAATCAAGGATTGGCCGCGCCCAACAAATGCCACGGAGGTTCGAAGCTTCGTGGGCTTGGCGGGCTACTATAGGCGGTTTGTGGAAGGCTTTTCCAAAATAGTGATTCCACTTACCCGCCTGACTCAGAAAGGCACCAAGTTTCTTTGGAGTGAAGAGTGCGACCGGAGTTTTAAAGAGTTGAAGCAAAGATTGACTTCGACTCCGGTGCTCGCTCTACCGGTGCAGGGCGAAGACTTTGTGGTCTATAGCGATGCCTCCTATCTTGGATTGGGGTGTGTATTGATGCAAAACGGGAAGGTGATTGCTTATGCATCCCGTCAGCTGAAGAGCTATGAAAAGAACTACCCTATTCATGATTTGGAGCTAGCGGCGGTGATTTTCGCCTTGAAGCTGTGGAGACACTACTTGTACGGTGCCCATTGTGAGATCTATACCGACCACAAGAGCTTAAAGTACCTGTTTACACAGAAAGAGCTCAACATGCGTCAGCGGCGGTGGTTGGAGCTGTTAAAGGATTATGATGTCGATATCCTCTACCATCCCGGGAAGGCAAATGTGGCCGCAGACACACTTAGTAGGAAGTCGGCGAAGAACCTCGCTTTTGATGTTACCCAGCAAACACCCCTATGGCTGGATAGGGAGCGATTGGACCTCGAAGTGGTCGCTCCCGAGGTCCCGACTCAGTTGATGGCACTCGTTGTCCAACCGACCTTGTTGGAGAGGATCAAAGATCTGCAACCCGCAGACCCAGAACTCCAAAAGGTGCGGAGAAACATCGAGGCAGGATATGGCGGCGATTTCAAGGTAGATGCCGATGGTGCGCTTCGGTTTCGAGACCGATGGTGTGTGCCGAGAGATGGAGAGCTTCGTGAATTGATTCTACAAGAAGCACACCGATCTCCATATGCCGATCACCCGGGCGGCACCAAGATGTATCAAGGGCTAAAGATGCACTATTGGTGGCCGGGAATGAAAGGTGACATTGGACGCTTTGTAGCGAAGTGCTCAACATGCCAACAAGTGAAGGCCGAGCGTCGATTTCCAGCGGGAAAGCTTCGAAGCCTACCAATCCCCGTCTGGAAATGGGAGGATATATCGATGGACTTCGTGGTCGGCTTGCCTCGTTCAACGGGCGGCCACGATGCAATTTCGGTAATTGTGGACCGATTGACAAAGTTGGCACACTTCTTGCCGATCCACACCACGTGGTCGGGTGACAAGTTAGCGCAGATATACCTTGACGAGATAGTGAAACTGCATGGGGTACCAAAATCGATCGTGTCGGATCGTGACCCCCGGTTCACTTCACACTTCTGGAAGAGCTTGCAGGAAGCCCTTGGCACACGGCTCGATTTTAGCACCGCATTTCATCCTCAAACCGATGGGCAAACAGAGAGAACTATTCAAACTCTGGAGGACATGTTGTGAGCGTGTGCCATCGACTATAAGGGAAGTTGGTGTGACCACCTACCTATGGCCGAGTTCGCCTACAATAACAGTTATCATGCTAGTATGGAGATGGCACCGTTCGAGGCTCTCTATGGGCGGACGTGTCGGTCTCCCATACACTGGAGTGATGTAGGTGAGCGTGCTGAGTTCGGCCCCGATGTGTTGCGAGAAGCGGAAGAGAAAGTCCGCCTTGCTCGCAAGAGATTGCTCACGGCGCAGTCCAGACAGCAAAGCTATACAGATAGGCGCCGTCGAGATATAGAATTCGCGGTAGGTGACCGCGTATTCTTGAAGGTATCACCGATGCGGGGTGTGAAGCGGTTTGGAGTGCGGGGAAAACTAAGTCCCCGATACATTGGACCATATGAGATATTAGAGAGAGTCGGCACGGTGGCCTACCGACTTGCTCTACCGCTGAAGCTTGCGGATGTACACAATGTGTTCCATGTCTCCAATCTCCGCAAGTACATTCATGATCCCGAGTATGCGATGCTATATGAACCGCCGGAACTTCAAGGAGACTTGAGCTATGAAGAGTTTCCGGTGGGGATTATCGCCCGAGAGGTGCGAAAGTTGAGGAATCGAGAAATTTCCTATGTAAAGGTCAGGTGGAGCAATCACGAGGATCGCGAAGCCACCTGGGAACTCGAGGATCTAATGAGAAAGCACCATCCTCATCTATTTGAGGAGTAAGGTATGGATTTAAGTTAAAGTCAAGAATTAAGTTAGTTTCGAGGACGAAACTCTTTTTAAGGAGAGGGGATGTAAGGAAGTGAATTCTCGAAATCCGAGGATTGTACTTTATCCAGGATCGACTGACTGTCGAGAGAATGCCTTTTGTGGGAGTTAAGAATGTCCAAAACACAAAAAGGTGCTTTGGAGTTGAGTCCGCGAGAGCAAATGGTGCAAACTGCACTTTTGGGCTGATGTTGCTCTCGGGGACCGGTCTCTGGAGGTGAGAGACCGGTTCCCTTGGCTGGGTGTTGCGGGGTTGCTTGATGCAACCGGTCCCTGACAGGGAGAGACCGGTTCCCGAACGTTGCCCCAGCGAGAAATGCCAAGAATTGGCTAAGTCCTAAAAACTGAGCTCTCGGGGACCGGTCTCTCAAGTGAGGATCGGTCTCCCGAGGACCGGTCTCCCGGGGAGAGACCGGTTCCCGAACGCGTGCGCCCGAGGGAAGCTCTCGGGGACCGGTCCCAAGTCGGGGAGACCGGTCCCTCCGCGCGAAAACTGCCCAGTAAGGGCTGTGCAGTGGATGGAAAGTTGAGGGATTTTTATGCAAAATGGCCTTTATTAGAGTGGGCTGAGCCCTCTCTCTCCCTCACACTCTCATTTTCTTCCTCTCATTCTCTCTCATTGCNATATATATATATATATATATATATATATATATATATATATATATATATATATATATATAGAATTAGGCTGGAATACGAGTTCGACTGGGCTACTATCGGTAGTAAACTGCTCGGTTTACTACCGATTTGTTTTTGATGATAGAGCTTCTAAGTCGACGATCGGCACCGTTGAATATGATTTAGACCATTTAAATTATCTAGAAATCAAATTTCATAATTTTTTAGCATCTCTAACTGAAAGATCAAAGGGTCACAAAATCTATAATTTTAATGGCCAATATGGTGCGTTTGCTTGTTTAACGGTATAGAAAAGTTCAAATCAACTAATTTTTTGTTAAAAAATTCTTTAAACCATTTAAAATAAGATCTAGACTATATATCTCAAATATAAAAATTGTATCATTACTTTTTGAAGGATATTTATTTCCAGCCATTCATTTTTCTGTTTACTTGATGGACAAGAGAACAATATTGAAAATGTGTAAAATTTGATTTCTAGATAGTTTAAATAGTTTAGATCATGTTTAACGGTGCCGATCATCAATTTGAAAGTTTTATCATTGAAAATAAATCGGTAGTAAACCGAGCCGTTTACTACCGCAAAACTCTCTCTCTCTCTCTCTCTCTCTCTCTATATATATATATATATATATGTATATATATATGTATATATATGTATATATATGTACATATATATATGTACATATATGTACATATATATATTCGGATTATGCGGTCGGTTAAGACGCCTGCATGGCGAGTTCGCACATTCCTTGGGAAGAATCCACATCTCGCTATATCCTCATGAATCCAGCCTCGCCCCACGTCGTTCCCCATGAGTTTTTTATGAGCCAATACTTAATTCCGGACGACTCGTCCGTTCCGTACCTGATGGCCGTGACCGCATGATCCAGATCCGTCCCGCACGGGCCGGTGAAAACGCCGCCTTGGTAGTGCTGAAAATTCATGTCGCCTCCGTCGATGGCGACGGACACCGGCTAGTTCACCACTGCGCTCAGCAGGGCGGACTCGCTGTTTGCCTGCACGTCCTCGTAGCCGCTGATGGTGGCTGCGAAGGACACCTGGGCTGCGTTGCACGTGCCCTGCATTGCCCGGTACGGGTAGGCGGCTTTGGTCGCCAGGCTGCCGTTGCTGACGATGAATTGGAAGGCGCCGTCCATGGTGCCGCCGTTGCACGAGTAGCCGTCATTGTTGCAGTCAAGATGTTCTTGCTCCGACCGGGAGATCAGCTGCCCTGTTCTGATCTTGGTGATCCCTTCTGTCGCCGCCACTGCAGAGAATGCCCGGCAACATCCTGCATATGTACATATATACTATGTATATATTATCCAATTCCCCGTAGTAGGCCGTGTTTGGTTCGCGTAATTTTATTTCGAGAATCATATATTTCAAAAAAAAAATCTATGAGTAGTGTAAGTGTCAGGACTATATATATACCGAGAGAGAGATCGACTACTATATTCTTATAAATATAATCGTCTTCGTATTATATAAAATATTTGTCCGGCATTACGGCAATCGCTTTGATCTTTGATGGGAGAAACTGCGCCTCGAGACCTCCAGTCCATGCTATCCAGCATCGAGTCGTTGGCGTATCTGAACGGTGACTGCGCCGCCGCATCGGGGCGTGGGGTCGGCCGGAACCCAAGGTACGAGGCTCTGAACTCCTCGTTGGTGAGGTCGGTGAAGCGGTTGGGGCCGAGCGTGTACCACTACAACAAAAATGGTCTATAGCGACACTTTTAAATGTAGAGATACATGTCAAAAAAGTGCTGCTAGCTAAAATTACCAACACTTTTAAAAAATATTGCTATATGTGGGGTCGCTAGGTATATAGTGACAGTTAAAGAGTGTCGCTATAACCTAAAAGAGTGCTGCTAATTTACCAACACTTATTTAAGTATTTAGCAACCGCCGAAACTCTATCTCGTTGGCTGCAGTGGCGGAGGAGGACAACAGGAAAGGCTCTTCGTCTAGAATTTCAGTGGATTGAGTGAAGAGAGAAGAAAAGATGGTAATTGATTTTTTTTTTTTTTTTCTTTTCTGTTTGTAATCGGGTCAAATGGAATGGGTGTGGTGGGTTGACTAGAGTAATCTTTTATTTTTGGTTGGATTGGGCTTTATATTTAGGCATAAGTAGATATTTTTTTAAGTTTTAGCATAAATGGGACACTTACTCAAAAGTGTCCCAAACATGTGTCCCTATAACCTAATTCTGTTGTAGTGTACAACCGGTTGCCGGCCTGGTTGGCGGACTCAATGTACTCGACGTTCGCTTTGAAGATCCTGAACCGCCGCTCCTTCTCGGCCGCGTCCTTGTACACGCGCCCGTGCTGGGCCATCCATTGCTCGTGCATGCGCCGCACGGACGCCGTTGACGTGCTGTTCCTTGCGGTGCGGGCGGCCGATGCGGTGGCCGACGCCGCCGAGAGGAGTAAGCAGAATAAGAGGAAGCGGGTAGCAGTAGTACTAGAAGCCATGTTGGTATATGAATTTTGATAGAGTTAATTAGTGAGTTTGTAGTTGGGAATGCACGTAGTTGTGTATATATTTTTGCATGGCTAATTAGGGTTTATATAGGGCTAGGATTATTGAAGGGTTTTTGAGTTTAGACGTGAATTCAACCTTGCCCGTGATTTGCGGGAAATGAGAAACGGACTGGGGAAATGCATTGACGTGACTTCAATTTGCATGGCGGAGGTCGGCGTTAAATAACGTGGAGCGAGCCACGAAAGAAGCAGATCAAACGGACTCCTTAACTCTTAATTAAACACTCTTTTATAGGGATCTTAAAAAGATATATATAAATTACTATTTAATATAAATACTAAAACCTCATTATTTGATAGTTTAAACTTTTGGTTAGTTGATTTTCATAATTTAACACGGTATCAAAATACTGAAGCTTAACATACTTAAAATTTATATTTATATCTTAGTAGCTTCTTTCTTATATAATAAATAAACAATATATATTTTTAAAAACAGTTGAGTTTTGTCTGTATAATAGATTTCCAAAAGTGAGGCTTGTGTTAAGTGAACTTTTATATTTTACATTTAAATTTTAAGTCCAAAATAAATCAGATTCATTAGAACCGATTAATTTTAAAATCATGTTTGTTGATAGCATGCATCAACTTTTTTAGGTTTTAAGGCATCGAGAGTGGGAGTTTTTTCAGAGTCGTGTCTACAAAGGCTTTGGAAACTCGGGTATACGGAGACTTGAGTCAACACAATCGTTTCCCATGTTTCTCCCGAAAAAACACAATAGTTTTCCATGATACCGTAACCCGGTCAACAATTCTACACAGCGCGCGACCACCACCGAATAGGGCTGGCAAATGAGCGAGCCGGCTCGTGTTCGACTCGCGTTCGGCTCGATATTCGGCTCGCTCGAGCTCGGCTCGAATTAATTTCAAGTCGAGTTTGAGCCTAAATTTAGGCTTGAAATTAATTTCAAGCCAAGCTTGAGTATTAGCGGGCTCGCTCGAATTAGGCTTGAAAAGCTCGAAATATATATATATATATAGAAAAAGTCTACTATATTATTAATAGTACCGACCACTTGCTATTAGGTCTTTGGCTCTTGGATGAAGGGATGTGCGGTTAGGATGATAGTGATTCCCTAGAGTTAAGTAGGTGGTTAATTGAATAGTACGATCTATTGAGTGAAACTGGTCAANATATATATATATATAGTCTGGCTACTATACTTTTATGAGTATTGGCTCCCTTATACTCATAAATTTTCTGCCCTTAAATTTATTCCATTAATCATTTCCACCCGTTAGATCATTCTATTCAACCAACTACCCACTCAACCTTAGGAGACCACTATCATTCTAAGTGGGAACCAACATCATCCTAACCACACATCCCATCAATCAACGGTTAAAAATTTATGAGTTCAAGGGGATCTATACTCATAAGAGTATAGTAGCCCCAGCCATATATATATAGAAAAAGTCTACTATATTATTAATAGTACCAACCACTTACTATTAGGTCTTTGGCCCTTGGATGAAGGGATGTGCGGTTAGGATGATAGTGATTCCCTAGAGTTAAGTGGATAGTTAGTTGAATAGTATGATCTATTGAGTGAAACTGGTCAAACGGATAGATCTAACGGTACAAAATTTGACAGCGCTAAGCATTTGGTATTATCGATAATATAGTAGCCGGACTCTTTCTCTATATATATAGTCCGACTATTATACTATCTATAGTACTAATTGTTTTGTGCTATCGAGTTTTCTGCCTTAGATCTACCTATAAATATAGAATCGGACTACTATACTATCGATAATACCAAGCATTTAGTGCTATCGAGTTTTCTGTTATTAGATCAACCCCTTTGGCCATTTTCATCCGTTAGATCATACTATTTAATTACCCACCTCCTCAACCCTAGGGGGCTACTATCATCCTGACCACACATCCCTTCATCTAAGGGCCGAAAACCTAATAGCAAGTAGTTGATACTATTAATAATATTGTAACCTATATATATATATATATATATAGAGTCCGGCTACTATACTATTGATAGTATCAAGTCCTTGGTACTATTGAGTTTTCTACCGTTAGATCAACTCTTTGATCATTTTCACCCGTTAGATTATACTATTAAACCAACCACCCACTCAACCCTAGGGGACCACTATCAATTTAATCGGGGACCA
>NC_033624.1:5695053-5750654 GCF_001540865.1 Ananas comosus
TTTTTTTAATATTATAATATCGTATTTTATGCATTCATTTTGTATGTTGAGCTATTAGATATTTTTTGTATCGAATTTTAGATAATATTTTATAAAAATTAAATTATAGATTGCACGATGTTAAGAATTTCAAGCAGCTCGTTTAGGGCTCGACCTCACTCGACTCGAAATTAGGCTCGCTCGAGCTCTGCTTGAATTAATTTCAAGCCGATCTTGAGCCTAAATTTAGGCTCAAAATTAATTTCAAGCCAAGCTTGAGCTGAGGTAAGCTCGCTCGAGCTCGGCTCGTTTCCACCCCTACCCTCGAACGACGAAGGGAAGTTCCACAACTTTTCTTTTAGGCTTCGTTTGGTTCAGATATAAGTAAGAGCTAACTTGTACTAGAAATAGATACAAGTTTAGATATAAGCGAGAACTATACCAACTTTGTGTTTGAATGAAAATTTGGTTGTTCCCGAAAATAAGAAAAATATCGTTTGGATAAGTAAGATGGAATAAGAAGAATAGTTGATACTTATAAATAGAAAATAATGGTATTATCCCTCTCATTATATTTGAATTTAAATTTTTAATTTCAAAATTTAAAATTTTAACTTTTAAAATTTAAAATTTGAAATTAAAATTTAAAATTTTAATTTTCAAAATTTTAATTTTAAATATCAAAATTTAAATTTAAGGCCAAATTTAAATTTGAAAGATATAAAATATCAAATTTTAAATTTAAAACTTAAAAATATCAAATTTAAAAATTAAAAATTAAAAATATCAAATTAAAAATTTAAAATTCAAAATTTAGAATTTTAAATTATAAATTTAAATTTTAAATTTTAAATTTTAAAAATTTAAATTCTAATTTAAAACAAAAATCTCTCTCCGTAGTTGTTCCCACCCATCCATTTTTTTGTTTGGGTACAATAGCGGGGATAAGCCCCTTATTTCCCCTCTTGTATCCAATCCAAACGGTATCATAGGGAATCTCACAACAACAAAAAAAAAATTTAGAAATAGGTAATATGCTACTCGCTTCGTTTATTTCATTTACAAATAAAGTTAACTAGAAAGTGAATCAACTAGGATTTGAATTTGGGACCTCAGATACCAACCACCAAGCCTTGCGCTAGGGACGGTCAGTGTCTCACAACAAAAATTGTTTCTAGAGGTTTCCCAAATTATTCATCTGATAACACTAGATGATCTATTACCACCTAAGCATCCAATCTCATATATCGAAATAACTTATTAAGATAGTTAAAATGTAATTACTTTTCTTCGACTATTAGTGAGTTTAAAATATTTTTTTAACATGTTAAGTGAAAAATAATAACTCCATTTAAGTAATACTAAAATAAAATACCTTCTGCTCTACACTGTACCTCTTTCCTATATGCCATGTTACCGCGCCACAAGACTATTAAAATTTTTCAATTTAGTTCAACTATCGAGTGTAATTGAAATAATGGCAGAATACTCGATAAAAACGTACACAATTTGTTTTCATGTATGAATTTGGACGGGGCTAAAGTGCAAGAAAAAATTTGGGTAAACTTCAAATACCACCCCTGTGGTTTCGTAGTTTCTTACTTTATTGCCCTATGGTTTAAAATGTAGCAAGTTAGTGCCCTATAGTTTCATTTTTGTATCTTTAAAAAATAAAACTGTTGGCGGATTTTTTCTTATATATAATGAAACAATACATTTTTAAAGACTGTTGAGTTTTTTGCCTATGTATTAGGTTTTCCAAATGTAAGGTCTCTGTTAAGTGAACTTTTATATTTTACATTTAAATTTTAAGGCTAAAATGAATCATATTCATTGGCACCAGTTAATTTTGTAAGGTCATGTTTGTCGGAAATCAGAGAGTGGGAGTTTCGGAGACTCTGGTCTATAAAACGTGTTTATAAATTATTTTTTTTTGAGAGAAAGGTAGGCTTGCTACTTGCTTTATTCATAGCGAATATGAACTGAGCTACAGAAGTGGGGCAACTGGCCCCGAGAATCATAAACGTCCCAAACAAGGTTCGATAAAAAATAAAAAATAAAAAAAAAATACTGGCTAAGGTAAATTATGAGAGTCCACTAGAAAATCCTTCCATTGCTTTGCTAGCAATTTGATCATATTTACTGCCGCCAACGGTTCAATATTGATCTTTCTAAAAATATAATTGTTCCTTTCAGTCCATATAACCCACCAGCAAGCTACAAGTAAATGTGTTCTCGTCACCTTTTTCCTATTACGATCATCCCGAGTTGCCCTTTCCCAAACTTCCCGAACATCTTCACTAAGGGTACACTCCAAATCTCCTTCACCAACCCTCACCATAAATATAAGATATCTACTGAAAATACAGCCTGTGAAGATGTGATCTACCGTCTCTAAAGAGGATCCACATAACACACAAGATAAGTTCCCCGTCCAACCTTTCTTAGATAAATTGTCCGCTGTAGGGGATCTTTTCTTGAGTACTACCCAAAGAAAAATCCTTGTTTTTAATGATACTCTCAAACTCCATATCTTCCCTAGCTGTGTGTCTCTTCTTTCTCCATTATTTAACATGGTGTATATAGATTTGACTGTAAATTGCCCCTTTGAGTTCCATTGCCACCAAATTTCGTCAGGTTAACTCTCCACGTTAATATTAGAAACCAACTTTTTAAGATCATGTATTCTCATACGGAGTTCTGTGTTCATTGCCGTTGCTCCTCGCAAGATCTTTCTCCACCTCCACCCATTCTCGGATAGACACTCGCTAACCCTCGATGACTTTCGAGACACTTTAGAATAAATATCGTGAAAGTTTGACTGTAGTGAGACTTCCCCACACCATCTATTATTCCAAAAGTCTATTAACTGACCGTGCAACTTATAATTTACTCCACATTTGAACACTTCCTTTAGAGGGACCACACTTTTCCACCACTGGGATATGGGCCTGATAGACTTTCCTTCATTGAGTGGCCTCCTTTTAGAGTAATACAACGCTCGAACCAACTTATTCCATTGCAAGTCTCTTTCTAAAAAGAATCTCCACCACCACTTAACGAGAAGGGCTTCATTCATCAATTCTATATATAGCACTCCCAGTCCTCCATCCTCTCTTCTTTTGCATACATTCCTCCACGCTATCAGATACCCTCCGCCTTTTGATGTCGTCCCCCCATTCCAAAAGAAATTCCTTCATAGTGCCTCAATACGTTTAACAACCCACTTCGGCGCTTTAAAAATTGAGAACAAATATAGCGGTAAATTCGACAGGACCGAGTTTACTAACGTAAGACTACCGCCTTTTGACAACAATTTTGCTTGCCATCCCTCGATTCGTCTATAAATTTTATCGATTACCCCTTGCCAATCATCTTTCTTTATAGTCCTATTTGATAAACGTAAGCCGAGATATCTGATTGGGAAGCTCCCTACCTTACATGATAAAATGTTGGCCAACCTAAATGCTTTGTTCTCTATTCTCCCAGTGTATAATAACTCCGATTTCTCCTTGTTAATTTTCAATCCAGAGGCCCATTCAAAAAGGTTCCACCAGAATTTGAGATTCCTAATAAATCTCTTCTTGGCCTTGCAGAAAAAAATCGTGTTGTCTGTGTATTGTATGAGCATTATCCGGCTCGCGTCAGAAGGTCCGACCCCTCTTAACATGTTGTTCCTACCAGCCTCCTTTGTCATCCTAGCTAGGCATTCTGTCACCATCAAAAAGAGATATGGTGAAATAGGGTCCCCTTGTCGTACTCCCCTCTTAGTCTTAATCCATTTAGTCGCCTCGCCGTTTACAAGAACCGCAACCTTAGCGTTACCGACACATTGCATCATCCATTTGCGCCATTTTTCGTCAAAGCCCCACCACTCCATAATCTGTAGTAAAAAGACCAATTAATTCTATCGTAAGCTTTCTCGAAATCAGCTTTCACACCTACGCCTTCCACAGAATTCTTATCTCCCCATCCGACAATCTCACAAGCAGTGACAAAAGTGTCCGAAATGAGTCGTCCTTTTATAAAAGCTGATTGGGTGGGGGATATAATCTTTTGCATGACCCTTTTAAGCCTGTTCGTGAGCACCTTAGAAATGATTTTTTGAATCCCGTTTAAAAGGCTTATGGTCGAAAATCGTTCGCCCTAGTCGCTCCGTCCCTCTTTGGAATTAAGCATAAAAATGAATAGTCAACATGTCTTGTATCTAAACTCCCTTCGTATAACTCTTGAAAAATGTTCAAAATATCTCCTTGAATCAACTCCCAAAACTTGTGATAGAAGCTCAACGGGAAGCCATCTGGGCCTGGTGCTTTATCCCCGCCTAATTGAAAGATTGCTTTTTTAATTTCCTCTGTACAGAAAGGTGCAGATAACTCTTCCGGTTCAGCAACTCGCCTCGTTTGGAACAATCTACTCCAATCGCCGAAATGGTTTGATTTAACTTCAGTCGGTGCAAAAAGTTCTTTAAAGTTTCTCCAGAAGTATTGCTTTTTCTCCTCCTCAGAATAAAATCTACGCCCGTTGTCCTCTACGACCCCGATTCCGTTATGTCTTCTTCGACCTTTAGCTATCGCGTGAAAAACTTCGTGTTGCCGTCACCTTCCCTAAGCCAGTGTTGTTTAGCTCTCGATCTCCATAAAGTTTCTTCATCGTCAAGCACCTTCCCGAGCTCTTCTTTCAATCTTACTCTTTTTTCTATTAAAACTTGTGTCAAAACCTGCTGCTCCTCCAACAAGTCAATTTCCTGAATATCCGTCATCCTTTGCTTCTTCGTTTCAAGAATATTATAGAACTGTGTGGAACGCCATTTCTTAATCCGAATACGGCAATGTCTAAGTTTAGCCGATTTCTTATTGTTATGTTGTTGATACCTTCCTTATGCAATCTCTGCTTGAATGCTGTCCCTATTTGGGATCTCTTGTATTGTAATTGATTGCGACGCCTAGGACGTATAGGGGAGACTCTATCCGTTCGGTGGTCTGTCGGCGTGCCTGAACCCGACTAAATAGGCGGGGCTCGGGGCGTGACACTTATTGTTAACTTCATTCCACCACTTAGGGATATTTGAGATAAACTCCTCATTTTTTAACCACACTTCCACCAATTTGAATATCTTACTTCTGGTTTTACTTCCAATGTTCAGAAGAAAAGGGCAGTGATCAGATGTTATTCTAGGGAGGGCTGCGACCTTTGAAAATGGAAATCTCTGGTCCCATTCTGTGGAAATTAAGAAACGGTCTAACCTCGCCAAAGTAGGCGACTTTTGCATATTGGACCATATGTAAGCCTAATTTTTTATTGGTAGATTTATGAGTGCAAGCTCACTGATGAGGTCATTGAACATCTTTGTTGCTTTTGAGCTCCATCTTTTTCCTTTTCTTTCCTCCTGGTTGCGAGTGAAGTTAAAATCTCCGCACACCACCCAATTACCTGTACAGCTCTGTTTTAATTACGCCAGTTCCGAACAGAAATCATCTTTCCCCTCACAGGTAGAAGGACCATAGGCATTAGTTACATAGAAACACTCTCCGCTTTTGATATGTGATAAATGCAACGTTAAGGAGAACTTCCTCACTAAAACTTCACTACAGGTGAACACTCTTGAACTCCAACAGGTAACCAACCCACCCGCTGCACCGTCAGCTTCAATAAAGTGTCGCTTGTCGATAAAAGACCCACAAAACGACCGAAGGAAAGATAAAGATACAGAGTCGACCTTCGTTTCTTGCAAACAAACTACTACGTTCCTATGCTGAGAGGCAACACTATGAACCGCCGTACGTTTAGAGAGACTATTAAGACCTTTAACATTCCAACAGAAGACACTAAACATAATAACTCAAGCCCAACCCAAAGAGTTGGCAAAAAGAAACCTAGAACCGACCCAAACCCAACTGAAGAAATGGATCAAGTCGTTTTCTTGAACTTCGCCTCACTGCTACTCAACAGAACACCACACGTCTTGCTCTTTCGCTGAATTTTCTTCTTTGTTATACTTGAAACGCTGGTCGTCACCTCTATACCCGCCTCCTTCCCTCAAAAGAGTCTTCCTCTTCCTGGTTATCGCCTTGACCATCACCGATTCTCGCTCTCCAGTATTCTGCCGAAGACTTATGACTCTTTTTACCGTCGACACCACCTGGCCAGAGCTGACGAAATTCACCTCCATCGAAGTCCTCCCCCAACAACCGTCAGCACCTAAAATTTCAAAACTCATCGAAGAATCCATCTCTAGTCCAATCCCCTCAGTATCTATATTTTCAGAAAACCCCGCCCCAGGAGATTTACCGATTCCGATCTCAAAAACTAACCACGGTTGTTTAACTACAGTCGCACTTGAATTTTTGATTACTAAGTCTTGCCACGATAATTGGTCAATTGTTTTCCATAGCACAAAACTGAATCCTCCAGTCCAAGAAATCAGCCCAATCAGCCCAGAGAAATAGGAGATTGTTTCATCATTAAATCTAATCCAATTGGGCCAGCCCAAAGATTCACCAGACTGCATCTCTATGACCCCTTCTTCAGCAGACTTGTTACCTTTTTATAACGCCCAAAACCATTCTACCCAGCCCATACTTTAAATCTATCAGCCCAAACTGACAGATTCTACGTGTAGGTGACCCGTTATAATCCTGAATCATCACTTTGGATATATCCTCGATAATTCCCCCCTCCCAAAAGTAACTTTGCCTTGGAAATTTTCTCTCTCTCTCTCTCTCATTCATGTATCTAGAGTCCCCATTAACGTCATCAAAAACTAGGGTGGAAAGCCTCCTACATCTCCCTTCTCTGCCCATCACCATCTTTATACACCAATTAATGTCTTTCTTAACACTCGTCTGCCACGCCTCGTTCCATGAACATCGTGCCATAAGCGACGGTTTCTCGACAGTTGCGCCCAGACCTTCCGTTGGGAGTCGCGTTGTAGCTCCGGCGACATGAGCTTTACCGACCACCGGACGCATGCCCGGCGGTAACCTTCTCTCGGTCAGATGCACCGACCTTTCCGAGGCCACATCTATCTCGCCGTCCTCGACGTCCCCCATCTCCTCGCCTCTCGCACTGTCGTCGCCGTACTGCTGCTGCCTCTCTCCGTCTGGGCTTCTCGCTCGCTCGTTCCTATTTCGTTGGCCTCCGGGTGGCGGTGACATCGGGTCTTCTCCGTCGTTGGCGTCAGTCCTCTCCCAACTCTCCAGATGCACTTGTACTGTAAGTAAGTCTTCTCCGAGTACCAGTTCAGATTTTGTGGAATGCTTCCAAGTGAATCGGTAGCGATTTGACATCGGAAGGCCCTCAGATCAGACATACTTTCAGTAACGTCCTCTGCTCTGAGAAATCGGCGGAAGCTGCTCACCATTGCAGCCACTCGAGCCACAGTCCAACATTCGAAAGGCAGCCCCATTAATTTAATCCAAGCCGAGTAGCCCAACCTGTAGTAGTAGCGTCGTGCCTCCCTATAACTTCCCCAGGCGTAGCATCTCAGCCAAAAACCCTCCAGCGTTATAAATAATATGGCCTTCTAATAAGCATTTCCGCCGAAACCCAGTTGTTGGGTAGGAAGATTGCAAACTCCCTATCCCTGTATTTCGCGACAAAGGAATCACTCGAATAACCCCCAAAACGATTCGCCATCGCGGTGGCGATCGTTTGCTGTAGGGACCGTCCCAGGTTGGCCGGTCTGATGACATCCACCAACATCGCATTTCGTCGCAGATCTCTCCGTCGAAGATACTCATCCGTGTATGGGACGAATGTTTTCAGCAGAGGGGTGCGACCGCGACCTTGTTGTGCCCTGTGCATGATGGACTTGGTCTCAGAACCACCTTCTCTACACTGCTGCGCGCCCCCGATGTCCGCTCTTATCTGCACACCTCGGCTCGATGGTCAGATCCAAGGCACCGAGAGAGAGCCTCCGCCTGCTTGTAAACCTCGGTAGTACACCAAAGTTCTTAGAGGGAGGGATGTTGTTCGGCAGCAACGTCTCTTTATACAAACCCAGCTTGAGAAACGAGGTATAGTGAGGAGTAAAACTTCTCCCCCGTCTCCCAACCACCCCTGTATGTTTTGGAAATCTCTCTAAATTACCTTTAATTTGCATGACTATTATTAAAGTCTCCTCACACCTCCCTGTGTTGACCTGCTTTCTGTTCCAGGTAGCACACCATTAACATCGCCTGAGAATGGTTTACAATCTAAGCTTGCCTCACCTACCCTACCTCCTCCGTCTGTTCTAACCCCTTATTAATGTCTATCTGACAACTACCAATCTTCCTACTACCACCCAGTAAGATCGAAACAAGCGTCACCTCTTTCCTCTTTTTCTCAACATGCATTAACTCCCTATTACCTTTCATATATTTTTCCAGCATCTGATATCGCCTCTCCAAATCATTTCCAAGTATCATACTTTCTAGAATCCCTCCATGGCGCCCACGCCACGCTCTCCTCTTTGCTTGTTTATAAATTGTTAGATACTACATAATGTTACGGTGGCATGTGACTTGGAACTTTATTTTGTTTATATACGAGCTGGGTGGGAAGGCTCAGCTTCTGACACCAAATGCTTGACAAAATACCATTGACCATGAGCTTTCATGTCCTACATGGCAAGTATAATTTAGTTGATGCAGGGTATGCCAATATGCCTCAATTTCTTGCACCTTATCGCAACAGAAATTACCATTTATTAGAGAAGAGTTAAATTAAAGAAAAGCTACGAAATATTAAAGAAATTTTAATCTTTGACACATTCAACTGCAAAATCATATAGAACCTATTATTGGGATTTGAAGCTGCGCTTTCTGATACTAAAAGTGGGACAACAATTTTATGGGCACCGTGCCCAAACAATTTGTTTAAATTGTTTGGGCACGGTGCCCGGATGCGCGCGCCCAGCGTGTCGTGACGCGCCATGCCCGACCCTTCAACAGGAAGACAAGAAAAATAGTGGCATCTGGTTTTTTAGGTAAAGAGAAGAAAGAAGGGGAACAGGAGGGTCGCGCGATTGGCGCGTCGCGGCCAGCAGCGCCCATTCTGGGCACCCGTGCCCGAATCAAAGTGTTTGGGCGCACTGCCCTATCGTAAAACTTTGTCCCCGTAAATTAGCTAGGCCAGTTTAATTCCAATTGATCAAACTATATAGTCACTGACTGCCCTTACGCGATACACAATCTCATACTTCCGCACAATGGAGAATTTCCAAAATCTGAAATCCTTTGAACTGACATACAATTATCTTAATTTGAAGAACAGTTAACCAAGTCAAAGAGATTGTTTAAGATAACTATATATATGAAGAGCACGACCGAGACGAAGGAGAGCAGGGGCAGAGAGAGGCTGGACAAACAGTCCCTCGTGCCTATAAAACATCGCCACACCACCCTATCCATTCAGATGTATGGCCTACTGAAGATCTAAATTCTCCTTTTCAACTGCAAACCGCACTGTTCAGGATCAGGAACTAAAGTTAACGCATTTTTTTCTCTCTCCTCTTTCTCTTCTCTTCTCTCTCCTTGTCGTTTTTTCCTTTTCTTCTTGTCTCCTTCCGCGTGGGCCTCGGGTGCCGATGGCGCGCGCCCGCATGCGATGCACGGGAGCGGTGGCGGGGAGGGAGGGGTAGATGGGAGACAGTAGCGCGTCGCCGCCTGGGAGGGCGGGTGGGGGGGAGTTGGGCTTCGTCGGTTCGGGTGTCGCCGCGGTTTTTTTGGGGGGCACGCGTCCGTGGGTGCGGCTTTGTGGATCGCCGTGGGGTTGCAGACGAGCAGAGCCAGCGGCACCGGCCGCCGCCCTGGGGTTCGCCATCGGTTTGAGGCGGACCGCCTTCTGGGTGGGCTTGCGCCATGGAGCGCCACGATTTGGGAGGGCGGCAGGCGGGTGTCGTGGGTGCGGAGGCGCAGCCTGATCGCCCCTTGGCAGGTGGTGCGAGTGCAAAGGGTCGATGTGAAGGGTATTCTAGAAAGGGTCTGGCCGGAGGCAGGAGCTTACATCTTCGAAGGCCGCGAAATCGTCTCTCTCGGCGGCGTCTCCAATAGAACGGAGGACTCTCAGATTCCACATCGAGGAGGAAGGTGAGAGGGAAGAATTTGGGCGGAGAAGCTAGAACGAGAAAAAAAGCATTTCACTGTAGAAGAGAGAGATGGATGGAGAGCTGCGAAGGAGACAAGGAAACAGGAAAAGAAGAAAAGAGAAGGAAAGAAGGAGAGAGAAAAATCGTTAACTTTTAACACCATCTAATAGTACGGTTTTCCAGTTGAAAGGAAATTTAATCTCAGCCATCTAGAACTAATGGACCTGTGTTATGTTTTAATAGCACATGCCAGGGCTGCTCGTAACTCTAAGAGTAACAGCCCTCCACCTCTCTGCTCCTCTTCTCTTCCTCTCTCCTCTCTCTCTCTACATATATATATATATATATACTAATTATATATATTATATATATAACCTATCATACGCTTAGGCCCGTCATATATCTAGCACGGAGGCCTCCTGCATACTACCCTCGCGTGCACCCAAAGTTGTTTCAATGATGCGACTTCCAAAATGTGACGACTCGGGCCTATTGAGCTTTGATCATACACTCCTTAAAAATATTGGGAACTAAATTTTCATATATTTTTCGGGGATAATTATGCTAAGTGATCCTAAAGGTCTCAAATTGAACAATTTAATGAACTAGATGTGGATGCGTTCCATGTGAATTTTACACGGCGATAAAATAATCCCATATTGAAGAACGATCTTTATCGAAATTTTTTTTTCCACGAGTTAGAGTAAGATCATATAGCACTCTAGGTCTTAAATTCAAGTTTATTACTGTATCATTTTTTATGGAAGATTTTCTCTTTTCACCGTTCATTTTTAGACTACTTGTTTGAAGATAAATGATGATGCCGAAACAATTATTTTAAATAACTTAGTTTCTAAGTATTTTCGAATTAGTGTAGATAAGTCAACAGCGATCCTACGAATTTGGAACCACATCCCTTGAAACCAACTTGGAGCACGGAGGACCTACCGGTGCTAACGATAGTATACTGGCCCTATGCGGCTCTGCTCTCTCTCTCTCTCTCTCTCTTTATATATATATATATATAGAACTAGGCTAATATACTATTAATAGCACCAAGTCATTTGTGCTACCAAGTTTTTGGCCATTGGATTAAGAGATGTGCGGTTAGGATGATGAGAGTCCCCTAGGGTTGAGTGGGTGGTTGGTTGAATAGTATGATCTAACGGGCGAAAATAATCAAAAGGGTAGACCTAACGGTGGAAAACTTGGTAGCACTAAGTACTTCGTGCTATTAATAGCATAGTAGCCGGACTCTCTCTCTCTCTCTCTCTCTCTCTGTGTAACGATCCAACCCACTAGCAACAATAACTCGTTGGGCCCAACAACCGGCCCAAAATGCTTAAGCCCAGTTATTATTACTAGTGTCTAAATCTCTTATAAATCCCATCCGATGTGGGACTATCGGGGTGTCACAGACTCCCCCCGTTAAGGCCCTGACGTCCTCGTCAGTCTAATCACACACAGCCCAAGATCACCAGGCGATGTGAGACTTGTCTTGCTAGCCCGTCATCCAGACCCTGGCTCAGCCGAGACTCGCCACATATGTCCAGTTGGTGAACCGGCTCCGATACCAAATGTAACGACCCAGCCCACTAGCAACAATAACTCGTTGGTCCCAACAACCGGCTCAAAATGCTTAAGCCCAGTTATTATTACTAGTGTCTAAGTCTCTTATAAACCCTATCCGATGTGGGACTATTGGGGTGTCACACTCTCTCTCTCTCTCTCTCTCTCTCTCTCTCTCTCTCTCTCTCTCTCTATATATATATATATATATATATATATATATATATATATATATATATATATTATAGAGTGGATGGTATGCTTCTGGAAGGGCCACAGCCTCCGTGCTTCCAAGTGTCGTTTCGATGTTCGGACTTTCGAATCCGGCGAGTCTTGGTCTGTTAGAGTTGATCTTAGCAGTAATTTGAAGTACCTAGAAAATTCAAATTTGTGATGTTTTCGATATCATTTGCCTAAGTGATCGAAGGCGGTTCAAAATCAATAATTTTTAATGACCGTGGGTGACCGTTGCAAGTTTAACGTTGTAGATAATCCAATCATATAAATTTGATATGAAAAATTTTTATACCATATAAAATAAGATCAATGACTTTGATCAAATTTTAATTTTCTATCATCATATTTTGTAAGATTTTTATTTTAGCCTGTTGATTTTTGAGCCACTCTCGAGCACTAGGCAAATGATATCGCAAAATCACAAAAATTATGAAATTTAGTTTTCAAATATTTTCAATAGTATAGATCAAGTCTAACGAAGCAGCTGATAGTTGATTTGAAAGCTGCATCATCGAAAACTATTTGATAGTATAAAAGTCTTCGTGCTATCGATAGTACACCGGCCTAGCTCTATATATATATATATATATATATATATATATATATATATATATTGAAAGTATTTGAAAACTGAATTTTATAATTTTGGAAAGTATTTGGAAACTAAATTTCATAATTTTTTGACATCATTACCTACCAAACGAGTAGTCTAAAAATGAATGGCTGAAAATAAAAATCTCATAAAAGATGATGATAAAAGACTTGGATTTATGATTAGAGGTACTAATCTTACTCCAAATAGTGAAAAAGAATTTTTTATAAAAATTTCATCAGATTTGGATTGTTTTACTGTCACGCCCTGTATTACACGTTTCTCCGGGCACGCCAACAGACCCGCCGTATACATAGAAATTTTTTCTGTATACAAGGTGATAGCTGTACTTGTAAACAAAACCAAGCTACAACCAAATGGTAAAGAGCTGCCAAACTGAAAACATATATATATAACCTCGAGGGGTTCCAGTACATACAAAATGTCTACTACACTACTCGCTCCAGCAAGTATCTAGACAACAAGACCATATGTACAAGAAAAGCCCAAAACTACCTCTGGAAGATACTCATCTAGTACTGCAGCAAGGCTGGAAGGGATCTAGCTTGCGACTCTCTTTCCACGATCAGAATCGGCGATGGCAGCAGCCGCGGACGAAGGTTCTGCAAAAAGAGGGCAACAACTGGGTGTGAGAACTACTGCAAAAAGAGGTAGTCCTCAGTGGGTACTGTCACGAACTTCAACGGCTTACCCACTAAATCTACAGAAAAGTGCGTAAGAGATAGTAAGGAAACCTGGAAACCCTACAGTTATATGCCACTATACTATCGCTAACCAATACTAGCTATCTGTAGATATAACAAAAATGCAATCTCTGACCCAAACTCACTAGGGACTGTGAACGTACCCGTTCCGCCTTTCAAACCTACATCGCGCACCACCCCGAGCGCTGCCGGTGGAGAGCAAAGTCCTAATCGGACATTATGACATCAACGCAAAAGCACATAGCCAGACTCCGGAGCAGCACTCGTGGGCGCGATCCAACCGAGTATATAAGCGTGTCTCTGCGGAGCTCAATCAGGCTCTCACAGGCTGTAATCCATGAAAATGGGTCTAACTGGTCTAACAACCAAAGCTCACGTGCCATTGGCACATCTGAGGCAAAACACAGAAATCTGGGTCCACCGTCAACCACGACGGCATTCGACAGTCCAAAACAGTCTACACATACTGTAAAATAAGCTCGGCATTCCAGCACGAGCGTAAACTCATCCTACACTAATCTGGGTATCCACCGCATACGAACATCGGCGGTATAAATGAACCACAGCTCCTAAAGCTAAATTTGGTAATTTTCAGAAATGACAGTATAGGGTTCAATAGTTTTCTCCTAAGTCAATTCCAAGTCCAACATGTAAAATTATAATTCTAGCTTAACTCCAAATTCAGATTTTATACTCTAATCCATGAATTCGAGTACTAACAAGAAAATAAACCAATAATACATGTCGATGATGTTAACACTTAGGAGGAGTTCTGACGATTTTGGTAAACATTAACCCACCTCGACATGCTAGTCCAACTACGGCGAGAAGTGGAAAGGAGAGAAAACCATGTGCTCGCCCGGCCTCCCAACGATGCAACCATAACGCCCGCGCGCTCGAACGGCTCCCCGGCGCAACGTCGAAGTCTACTCGAGCTCGAGCCACGACTCCACCATGAGCGACGTCTCCAAACTAGAGAGAGAGAGGAAGCAGCAACCAAAAATTCATTATTTGCCTCTCTACACATATATAAAGAAGTGGGATAAGGTTGAGATTAACGCCACTTCAAATGACCAAAAGATCCTTCACCAACTCACAAATCCAGCTAGAGTATCGGTACCTAATTTGGTTATCGGTACTCGGCCTCTCAGCCCGCAAGCTTGCACACACGGTACCGTTACCACCCCGATGCAGTACTGGTACTCAATATTAGATTGGCACAACCCAAGAGCATTCTATTTTGGAATTACACTAGGGTATCGGTACTCCACTGCTTGATATCGGTACTCAACACTTAAAGCCTGCACTTTGCATATTCCAATGTCAAAACTCCGCTCTCGCGTCGCACTGAGCCCGTTTTGCGTCCATTTCGCGCCAAAACGACTCCGACTTGTCCCGACACTCTCCAGATGTGTCGACAAGCCTCAAATGCTGAAACCCACAGGCTGCAGAACACCAGGGACACTACATTTACACCGTTAAATTTACAAACGCATCACATCTACCTTTAAAATTGTCAATTTTGAGACCTTTTGATCACTAGCCAAATGATGTCAAAAAATTATAAAATTTAGTTTCCAAATACTTTTAATAGTATAGATCAAGTTTAACGGAGCCTATCATCGATTTGGAAGCAGCATCATTAAAAACAACTTGGTAGCACGGGAGGGCTCCGTGCTATCGATAGTATACTAACCTAGCTCTCTCTCTCTCTCTCTCTCTCTCTCTCTCTCTCTCTCTCTCTATATATATATATATATATATATATATATATATATATAGTCCGGCTGGGATACTGTTGATAGCACCAAGCGTTTTGTGCTATCAAGTTTTTCACCGTTAGATTTAACCCTTTAACTATTTTTACCCGTTAGATTATACTATTAAATCAATAACTCACTCAACCCTGGGGGGCCCATATCATCCTAACCGTATATTTTTTCATCCAATGACCGAAACCTATTAGCATCAATAGCTTGGTACTATTAATAGTATTCGCTATAAGCAGTATTTAGAGGCCATCGGCCCTAAATCTAAATAAATTTTTATGGACTTCAAATTAGAAGCATTGTCACGCCCCGAATTACTACGTTTTTCCGGGCACGCTAATAGACCCGCCGTATATATAGAAATTTTTCGTGTACACGAAGCGATAGCTGTACTTGTAAACAAGTTATAGCTACACCCAGAAGTATAGAGCTGCTAAAATTGAAACATATGTAAATAAATAAACGTTCCACTGTATATACAAGTTTCAAAAACCACTAGCCTCTCACGGAACAAATTAAAACAACCATCATTGTATGTACATGGCATAACCAAAACTATCCCTAGTAGGGAAACTCCTCTAGTAGGTGATTGGTTGGTAAGGATTTAGCTCGTGACTCCATTACCTCGATTAGAATCAGCAACAGCAGCAGCAGACGAAGGCTCTACAAAAAAAGATGGTAACAATATGGTGTGAGAACTACTAAAAAATAGAGTAGTTCTCAGTGGATACCGTCACCGACCACAACGGCCTACCCACTAAGTCTACAGTACATGCAAAGGATAGTAAAGTAAGCTGAAAAAAACTCTACAGCTATATGCTACTAGACTACCGCTATCCAAACCATACTATTTGTAGACATAGAAATGCATTACTAGCTACAACTTAATCACACTGATCCAATCTTATTGGACTGCCAACTGGCCAGTCCAGCCCGTACCCAATTACACCGCACACCACCCACGGGGATGGTCGGTCCAAGAACACTGTCCAAACAGGACTGCAGCGACATCACCGCAAGTAAGGCCTCAGTCTGGAGCGGCACTCGTGGGAGCGATCCAACCGAGTATGCAAGCGTGTCTCTGTCGAGCTCAATCGGGCTCACACAGGCTATAGTTAATGCAAATGGGTCCAACTGGTCTAACAACTACGTCTCACGTGCTCTCGGCACAATCTGATACAACATAGAGGAATCTGGGTCCACCGTCAGCCCCGACGGCACCCGACCGTACAACACAGCTTAACTCTGCTGTAAAAACGAGCTCGGCCTCTCAGCATGAGCGTAAACTCAACCTACACTAACCCAAGTATCCCCGACACACTAATAGCGGTGATACAAAGAGAAATCAGCTCCTGAAGCTAAATTTGTTAACTTTTTGAAAAAAATACAAGCGTAGGTTTAACAAGTTTTCTTCTAAGTCAAATCCCAGTTTAGCATATAAAATTTATCTAACATCAGTAGATTATGCTCCAAATTCAGATTTCATATAAAACATGCAAATCCACGAATTCGAACTATTAAACGTGATGATCAAAACAAAAATTGTATGTTAACAACTCTACGACTTAGGAGGAATTCTGACGATTTCGGTAAACATTAACCCACCTCCAACGCTCGTCCAACACTGACAAGAAGTCGATAGAAGCAACCCGCGCTAGATCAAACTCTAACAAAATCAACTGGGGTGCACGAACGATCCTCCAAAGACAAGAAGAATAAAATGAAATCGATCATCAAAATCACAAAGGAAAATGAGAAGAGAAGCTACAGAGAGAAAGAGAGGAGAAGCTACCTGTTTTCTCCAAGCTTCTAACACAAAGAGACTTACTGGGGGGTCAGTTAGGATTTATCGACAGCCAAATGACCAAAAGACCCTTTACCAACTCACTTTGCCGCATGGAGTACCGGTACTCAACTTCGGTATCAGTACTCGACACTCCTCCAGCAAACCCGAGTGTGGTGTACCAGTACTGGCCCGATGCAGTACCGGTATTCACCAACAGGTACCGGTACGCAACACCAAGCTGCACAAACCTGAGAACACCCATTCATGTAATCCCTCTGGGGTACCGATACTCCTCTCAAGTACTGGTACATAACACTCAAAATCCTGTTTTTGCAGATTTCAGTGTCCAAACTCCAACTCTCCTAACTCCGAGCCCATTTTCGCGTCTATTTCATGCCAAAATGACTCCGACTCATCCCGACACTCTACAAATGTGTCGACAAGCTACTGATGCTGTAGTCAGTCAGACAGCTAAGTCTCAGAGACACTACACACATTCAGTTGAATTCATTTAGAAATGAATTTTTTTGTTTGCTTTAAATCAAAGTTCAATTGAATATCATTTTGTTTTGTTTTCTAATAAAGTATGTAAATTTATTTCATGAATTCTTGTGGTTCTGGAGAATCTAGCTATAGCAGAACTAGGAACGGGGTGAAAAGATTATACAAAAGACTGTCAAGACTTTCTAATTATGTTTTATCAAAGATTACACTATGTTTTATCAATTCATTTCCATTCTATTTGTACATGTCGCAAATTTGAGAGGGATTCCAACCCATGTGATTACTTTTCTCATTCTATTCTCAGTTATATGTTTAGCAATATGTAATAATTTAACTTAAAGGGTATTTTCGAATTATTGATAAAGTACGACGAATAGCACATGACTTCTAAATCCGACCTCAAATCATGGGATTTGGATGAGAATCATTTGAATTATAAAAAATTTGGCCAAATCCTTCCAAACCAGTTGAATTCTCATTAAACCACAGATTTAGCAAAACTAGAGTTAAAATATATTTATAGTTTTAGGATTTTGGGTAACCAGACAGATTGTTAGCCTATTGTTTATATATATATATATATATATATATATATATATATATATATATATATATATATATATATTTTGTTAAGAGAAAGATGACAAGCTATCTGTTTCCCTCATTTATTGGAAATGAACTTGCTTCCTTCATTTATTGGAAATGAACTCGGCTACAATTATGAAACAATTAGATAGCTGTGCTGATTTGTTTAGAGAAATATTAACCTCGTCGCTTGATGTGTTTTTTGTTAAAAAAAATAAGTTTTTTGAGAATGGATTTGGAGCCGACATTAAATTTTAGATATGTAATGTAAATGAGGGTCAAACTCCCGTGTCAAAATTAGTTCAGTTGAGAATGAAATTGAAATCAGGGTGAAACTTCATGAACTGCTCTCTCCGAACCCCTTCGGGAAACTGATGTTTACTAGGACTCTGTTTTCTGCACTGGCACAAATCTAAATCCAATCTATTTTTCCAAACTGTGCAAGAGGTATATATATATATATATATATATATAGAGAGAGAGAGAGAGAGAGAGAGAGAGAGAGAGAGACTTTGTGTCTTCACATCAAATAAAAACCAACAGGATCTTCATATAAGTCAGTTACAAATATGAAAAGAGACTTTTGAAACAAATGAAGCATCTACAGTCCCCACACACTCCCCCCCCCCTTCTTAATTTGCTCTCCACAAACACTAGAACAAGAAAGCAGCTGGAGCAAATGTTGGTACCATTGTGGCCACTCCAAAGTTCCTGAAATTACAAGTAATTTCCATGCCTTTAGTCATAAAGTTGGCAACCAATTCAGCTCAAAAAGATGTTCAAACAAGTTCAAATAGTCATGGTAGGCACACTTGCAAATCAATTTATATTTTATAATAATGAATCTCAAAATGTCTACCTGTTATTCACAATAGGCGTGAATAGGTAGAGGAAGAAAAGTAAATTTTAGTGGAAAAATGCATCAGATCCATCCGAACTACAACATCGCCTGAACTTGAAAACGACTTAAATCAAACTAAAGAACAGGTTCTTGTTTCACGTAAACTCCCTCCAGAGTTCGTTTGTGCCACAAATTAGTAACGTCTCAAAGACGTTACGTCAAGCTCAAAATGTTTGGACGGTGAAGTCAAATTGCGTAGTTTAGAAGTACTAAACTCTTGGTGCTTCCACGCCGTGTTTGATGCCAGGGCATCCAAATCAACGATCAGTGCCGTTGAACTGAATTTCGTACGAACTAAATTTCGTAATTTTTAGATATTATTTACCTATTGACCAAATAATCTCATATATATACACCTTATTTTTATCGTTGAAATTTGTTAATTTTGAGGCCACTTGAACAACAATCTGATAGCTTATATGGTTTTGTTAATCTTGGTTTCAATTCCAACTCTCTGTGGAGTCAACCCATTAATTAAAACTGGCTTATTTAGGGGAACAAACAAACAAATAATAGTATCATTATCAGTCAAATTATGCGGATCTCATGTGGGCCCCAATTTGTAAATAGGCTGAAAGTGACAATATATAACCGACTATTCTTAACGCAAGTGGCAAAATACTTATTGGTTGGTATCCGAGCTTCCAAGTTCGAAATCTAGTTGCTTCATCTTTCGAGCAATAAAAAAGGGCCTTAATTCGCACCGAGTTTACAAACACCTTTCCCTCTCACACACGTAGTAACGCCACAAAATTAATTCTAATGCTTAAAATCCATCTCCTCTCTTGAAAGAGTTTAATTTTAATGGATTAAAAATATCTTTTTTCAAATTTGATATTTACCATCCTATTCAATATAAAATATCAAATTTGAAAAAGGCTATATTTCTCTCTCAAAAAAATATCAATCTATATTTTAATATATATATATATATATATATATGCACGAGAGAGAGAAGAGAGAGAGAGGAGAGTGTCCAGCTATGATGCTTGTAAAAGAACCAATCACTTAGTGCTTATAAATTTTTCTACCCATTAGACCATCCAACCCTATGGGTCCCATATCATCCTAATGCACATCCCGTAATCCAAAGTCCAAAATTTTACAAGTACTAATAACTTGATACTTTTAAAGTATCGAAGCCCAATTATATATATATTTTATATATTATATATATTATAATTGAGTTAGAATATTTTTAGAAACACCAACTCCGTGGTGCTTCTAGATTCTAGCTATTGGATCTACTCCCTGATTGCTAATAGTCTTTGGATTAAACACTATTCCACCTACCACCACTTGCTACCATCATCCCAACCTTACATCTCTCCCTTCCAATGCTAAAAACTCAAACACCCCCCTCTTGGTGCTTGAGAGATTCTAGCTCAACTCCTCTCTCTCTCTCTGCTCTCTCTCTCCATATTATATTAATATATATATATATATAATATATATATTATATATATATATATATATATATATATAAAGGTATTATAGTAAAGTTTTTGATATAAGCCGAGTTTTTCCAGTGCAACGAAATAGGGGAATAAGATCGAATCAAACAAAAATATTTCTATAATACTTAGAATTAATTATAGAAATATAATTCCGAGAAATTAGTTTTTTAAACTTTTAATTTCGTAAGCTTAAAAGGCCCTCATAGCTAGAGACATAGTTATGTATAGCTATTCTAAAATGATCTCCTCACTTTGATTTTTTTTATTGACTCTTAATTTCTTTTATTTTAGTTTTTACCGCGTACTTAATTAATTTTAAAAATTTAATGACTTCACAGCGATTAGTTCTTAACTATGATAGCTTTATTTGGTAAGAGTAATCAAATTATTAAATTTGATAAAATTATTTATGTTTTGATAAAATTTCTAATATAGTTTATTAAAAAAAGCAATTTAAAATTAAAAGTTAAGAAAATTATTCATGCACCAAAAATAAAGTTCTTTTTTTTTGTTTTTTTTCAGAGATAGGTAGCACGCTACCCGCTTCATTTTATTTCATTTAGAAAATAAACTTAGCTGAAAATGTGAATCAAGTAGGATTCGAACTTGGGCCTCGGGTATCAACCACCAAATCCTTTGCCACTTGCTCTAAGGACGGTCAGTGCCAAAAAATAAAGTTATTCAGAATGGTATGTATATAAGGAGGTGTATTAATACTATGCTAATTCTATATCACACACAACACGTGAAGGGAAAAGAGAAAAGATATCATAATTTGGAACGACACTAAAATAATATTATTTGTTCATGTTAGGCTTATCATCTACAATTTAATTCAGTTGCTACATCAAAATGCTGACTCATCAGATTAGACTCATTTCACAAACAAATGATAAGCCGCTAATCTACTAATACTTGGGAATTCTGATTCAACCGTAATATTACAACGAACTTTTCAAGAAATAATACTCAACGAAAAAATAAATAATAATATTTTCTTCCGAAAAGATGTACAAAAAATTCCTTACAAGTCCTACAAATTGGTCAGCACCTAAACTTCTTATTTTGATAATTAGTCTCCAAACTTAATCAAATACTTCAATAGACCCATCTCCTAAATCAAAGTGACTAATGATTTAGTCGCTTGTATTGTTTATACTCTTATAAAGATTGGAAAAGAAAAAGGACTTTTTTGTGATTTAAATTTATTTAAAATTATATACATGACATACGGTAAAAACGGCTATATAATTATAGTAACTTCACTCAAGGAGAATGGATCTACTAAACTATTTGATACAAGTTTAATTAGATGGTCTAATTATCAAAGTTAATAGTTCAGAAGCCTACTTGTAAAAGTGCTAAAATTGAGGTCTTTGTAAGTTTTTGTTTCTATTTTCATTTATAAATATTATTTTGATTTAAAATTACTTTACGGCCCTTAAAGTTCTCCTGCAGTTGACTCTCTAACTCCCAACTCCGCATGAGTGGGTGGCCAACCATAACATTCCTGTGGGACACCCCACATATTGAAGTCTAGGATCAGTACAACAACAAATTTATTCGCATAAAAATATACAGAATTTATCTGAACTATAATCTCTTTTAAAATAACGGTTATATATTTTATTTTTATCATATAACTTATAGTTTATTTAATTTAAACCTATTTATTAATCTTTTCGGTGTAAAATTTGGATGCTACTATGTTGTCAAATTTTTTTAGATTTTTTCAGACATTTTAGATGCACAATTCAAACAAAACAAGCGGTGTGTCTAAATTTTTTATCAAATGGGCCGTCAAATAGTTAAAATTGAATAAATTAAAACGTTGGACGGTAAAATCAAAACTTTATAAGATTAGATAGCTATTTCAGAATCAAACCATTTTTTTTTTCTTTTTTCAACTGAGAACTCTTAAAATTTAGATAGAGAATTTTAGTAAATTGACTGATAATTCTCTATCCAATTAAATAAGTTAAAATTGAGCCATAAAACTTAACAAAACCTTTAACTTAATTAATTATAAGAACTCAAATAATTTTTTTTTTGAACTTAAAGGGCTGCAACTAATTAAAAAAAAAAAAAAATCAAAGTTGAGGGGTCTATTTCAGAAAGTCATATAGTTGAGGGGGTCTCCACAAGTTTATACCACTAAAAAATGACTTGCGAGTTGTTTTCACAGCTATTAAAAAAATTATTTATTTCATGCATTTTCTCAATTTAAGCAAGCAAGGGATAAGTTTAGAGTGTAACTTATCAAAATGATAAACACAATTATTTTCTAACAACTCTATGCGGTAACTAGATTAGTCTTTTTGGATCTAAATAATCACTTATTTTTAGAGAGAAAGAAAAATAATTTATTTGTTTTATTCGACTCAGCTAGAAATATAAAACAATTAGCTAGATTTTTTATTTGGAACCTCGGAGACTAATCATCGCGCTAGGTTTGGTCGGTATCTATATGATTATTATTTTCATAATAATACTATATCAGCTCATAAATTTTTAATATAAACAAATCAAACGCTCTAACTTCTAATCATCTTGTAGATTCTTAACAAGATAAATATTATGTATCAAACAACACCTCCTAGCTGTTTAATCGTTCTTTTAAAAACTATTTATATAATTTTTAAAAAAAATTTGAACATGAACTAATTAGTTTGTGGATTTTATCGCTAGGTTTTAATGATTAATCGATTAAGGAATCATTTTGAAACGAACGATTTGTGGAGAAATGATCCAATTAATAAGCCATACCGAAGAAAAAAGGGAAACGGGTTGTAACCAGTTGCGCGCTAAATGCGTGGTCACGCAAAACGGTGAACACGAGAGAGTCACCGCCACGTGGCTGCCACGTACGATAATAAAACGATATAATATTTCGGTGCACCGGGTTCACAGGGTAAGCCGTGAACCGTAATAAGATGGTAACCCTTCCACCAGTTTACTTTGGAGTCCAAATCGCGCATCGAGTTTTCTCGTGCGGCGGACACTCAAAAGGACCCCCAAATAAGGCACGTGCCTTTGCGGTCCATCAATTTTTTGGTGCACCGGTTTTAGCGAATAGTTTTTCGGTAATCCTAATCCTCCTCCACCGCGCGATCGAGGTCGAGAGAGAGAGAGAGAGAGAGAGAGAGAGATACAGTAATATACCGGAGATCATCGGGATCCGTGCGAGGAAGGATCCACCCGGGCGATTTGCTAACCCTCCTCCCCTTCCCCGCCGCCGCTCCACCTCCTCCTCCTCCTCCTCCTCCGCGGAGTTCTCGCTGATCGCTCCCAGCGTGGGCTTCCACGTCGCCGCCGCCGAGTTCGACCTCCTCCTCCGCCTCTTCTCCGGCGGCGACGCCGATCTCCCCGCCTCCGATCTCGCCGCCGCCGCCTCCTCCTCCGATCGCGTCGGGATTCGGCCGCAAGGTACGAATTCCAGAAGCCTCATCTCTCCCCCTCTCTAGAGATCCCTCCTTCTCTCTCTAATATAAGATGATTCCTCGCATTCGATCGAATATATTCACGAGATTGCCACTGGGAAGGGTCCCGGAGTAGACGAGGACGATCTCCCCGGCATTTCCCACCTCCCCTTCCCCCTCCTCTCTCTCTCTCTCTCTCTCTCTCTCTCTCCCTATCTCCCTCTTTATAGCCCTAGCTCCTCCATTGACCTCCAGAATGACGAAACTACCCCTCCCTCAAGGCAGGCCCTCAAGGGCATTCCCGGAAATTGGTCGTTTTCGCAAATAATTACACTGGTGGTGCGGGACCCGCGTGGACGCAACGGAACCGTCAGATGAAGATCGTACGGTTGATGGTTGAACAGTTTGGGTGACGGGGACGGGGTTGGACTAGGTTCATAGTGTGTATTTGACACTTTTGTACTTTATGCAGTGTGTGTACAGCGTAACGTGTACCGTGCGGGGAAGAACAATGCCAACTGGCTCAAATGGGCTACTTGTTTTATACGGGGAGGTTTAGGGCACGGAGGAGAAATGGCTACAAGGGAACCCGTTTTATTTGGCGCCTAGTAATAAATTTCAGAAATAGACCCACATTATGGGCTGGGTTACTATACTCTTATAAGTATAGACTTCTCGTACTTATAAATTTTAATCGTTGATTAATGACATGTGTGGTTAGAATGATGGTGGTCCCCATTTAAAATGATAGTTGTCCCCTAGGGTTGAGTGGGTAGTTGGTTAAATAGTATGATCTAACGGATAAAAATGATTAATAGAATAAATCTAAGGACCGAAAACTTATGAGTATAAGAGAGCCAATACTCATAAAAGTATAGCAGCCGGACTCCACATAACGAATATTTATATATAAAAATTGGATAAAATACAATGTGGTGCTCGCACTGATGTAGATTATTTGGTTACGTATAGTTGTAATTATATTGTAGTTGAATCCTAATTTGATATTTGATTTGTTGTATTTAAATTCAATTATTCTAGTTGAAATTACATCAGGATGCCTAGCTGTAGCAGTTAAAACAATATCCTAAAATTGACCACAGTTCTAACTTAAGTAGTCGAAGAAAGTAATTTTAAACAAAAGATTAACTTGCCTCTCTAATCACTTTTTAAATAGAGGTCATCTTATTGTCTGATAGACTTTTATAGATGCACTGGTCAAATAATCATCTATAATTGTAGCACTTTTCACGACATCCAACCAAACGAGATATATAGTTGTAGTTGTTGCACCTCCAACTGCACTGTATTTTTAATTACATTCATTCGAACAGCTACCGTGGGTCGGTCCCTCATTTACTGGTTTATAGTATTTCAAAACTATCTTATAGACAGCACGTTTAGACTTGTATATTGTTATTGATTGATTATTCATAATTTTATCAATTGTGAAAATGATAAAACCTCCTAATCCCTAGTATAATAACATGTTTACTAATTGCGGAAAATCCATATTTCATGACTTTATTAATAACTCTTGCAAATTTCCAACTAAAAGTTGCAATGTTTGATATCCTAATTAAGCCGTTAAAAAAAAATTATTTTTTGTATTGCATATATATTAATTATTAAAAAACAAATTGTTGCATATTGGAATCAGAATTAAAATAAAACATTGTTCAAAGATTAGGAGCTACAATGAAACATATTTGAAATTAAGGATTAAAATAAAACATTGTTCAAAGATTAGGAGCTACACAGAAACATATTTGAGAAAATTAAGTTCATAAGGGGGAATGTGTACTTTAAGAGTTTGGAGGCCATAATGAAACTTTTTTTTTTGGATGAGAGATAGGTAGGATACTATCCGCGTCGTTTATTTCATTTTAAAATAAACTTAACTGAAAATGTGAATCAAGTAGGATTTGAACTTAGAATCTCGAATACCAATCATCAAATTCTTTACTATTTGCGCTAGGGACAGTCGGTGGGCCATAATGAAACTTGAATTGAAGTTCAGGGACTAGCAGTGTAATTTATCCAATAAAAATTCAATTGCTATTTCATATAATTTTTGGTCAACCAAATATGTCCTATATTTTCTACTTACGAAACCAATTTGATGTGGTAAGATAGAATATCACTATTTTCAGAGAAAATTCTTTTACCTTCACACCACCTTTAGTCAAACAAAGCAAGGATAGTATTTTAAATGAAACTCTCATTGGGGATTGATATATATTTTTGTATATATATTACCATTAAGAACCTGTTTACGTATATAGCACTCTTGTGAGAGAATTGAATCCAATTGGCCTTTTTTTGTTCCTCTTCATATTCTATGAACTGATTTTATTTGACTAAGACTTTTGAGAAGCATTGTTTGACTAGACTAGCTAGTTAGAAAAAGCATTAATAATGTGACAATCCAATAGTCCCGCATCATAGGAATAGAATTATTATTGTGTTTATAATTGGATTCCATCCTATTAATAATAACTGGGCTTAAACATTATTAACCGATGGTTTGAGCCCAAAGAGTTATTGTTGCTAGCAGGTCGGGTCATTATATTTGGTATCAAAGCTAGTTCACTAGCCGAAAATGTGAGATGAGTTTTGGCTAAGCCAAGGTCGGAATGACAGACTAAGTCTACCCTAATAATAATAACTGAGTTTAAGTAATTTTGGTTGGTGATTTTGGCCCAACGAGTTATTATTGCTAGTCGGTCGGATCGTTATAAATAATTTAGTTTAGTAAAATATTTTCTAATAATTTTACAAATTATAATTATAATTTTGGAGGAACTTCAATCAGTCCTCTTGTGTCTAGCACAATTTTTTTTTTTTTTGAGAAATAGGTAACACCCGCTTCGTTTATTTCATTTATAAATAAACTTAGCTGGAAATATGAATCAACTAGGATTCGAACTTGAATCTCGGATACCAACCAGTAAGCCCTTTGCCACTTGTTCTAGAGACGGTCGATCTAGCACAATTTAATCAGGAACTAAATCCCATTCACGAAATGTACGTGGATTCCACGTGGTTGGGTGGTATACGATCTGTCTCCGTACCATGCCACTCGAAGACCAAGCCAATCAAAATGCACCAATTTAGTTAACTAACATAATATGGGGAGTATCCTCAAGAAAAGATGTTTAGGTATCGTTTGGTTCAGGGATAAGTAAAAAGTGGGTATTCCAGGGATAGGTATAAATTGAGGTATAAGCGGAAAATTAGATCAATTTTGCGTTTGGATGAAAATTGGGTTATTCCTGGAAATAAGAAAATAGCGTTTGGTTAGGTAAGATGGAATAAGATTTAAAATGGGTAGTTATAAATAAAAATTAATAATATTATCACTTTTTTATTTATATTAGAATTTAAATTTTTATATTTTATATTTATATTTTAAAATTTAAAATTTTAACTTTTAAATTTCAAATTTTGAAATTAAAATTTAAAATTTAAAATCTCAAATTTTAAATTCAAAATTTAAATTTTAAATTTCTAACTTTAAATTTAAGATCAAATTTAAATTTGAAAAAAAAAAAATTCAAATTTAAAATTTCAAAAATTTAAAATTTTAAAATTTAAATTTAAAATTTAAAATGTGGAATTTAAAATTATAAACTTTAATTTTGAGATTACAAATTTTAAATTTTAAATATAATTTATTATAATATTTTAAATTTTAAATTTATTTAAATTTTAAATTTTAATTTATTATAATATTTAAATATAATTTATTATAAAATTTATTATAATATTTAAATATAAATAATATGTATTAATATAGCACAATTAATAATTTTATAATAAAAATAATGTATTATAATATATAATATATTATATTTATATAATTTAGTTTTAATTTATTTTATAATTTTAATTAAGTTTGAAATTAAGCATGGGAATAGCACTATTCCACCAAAATGGTGGAATAGTAAAAAGCTTGCTATTCCGGGATAACCGGGAATAGCAAGCTTTGACCGGAATAAAATATTCCGATAAAAAATGATCCCGTTTGGCGGAATAGCGGGATAACTTTCGTTATCCCCACTTATCCTCCGAACCAAACGAGACCTTAGGGTATATTTGGTTGATAAAAGTAAAAGAAAAAAATGGGGATTTTAAAAATTGAATTTGTTGTGATTACTTGATTGAAAAAAGCTCATGGTATTTCACTTTTTTCGAAACAAAATAATATCTCATTTTATAATAAAACTCTCTTTAATCAACTTTACGTGTAATAAAATAAAAAGTTATAAAAATTAGGGTAGCAAATTATTGCTTTTTTTTTTTTCTTCACCTTCATTTCTCTCCCCACCTTGATTATTTCCTACATCATTGTCACGTTTTTATTATCTTTGTCTCATCATATTAATTTTCTTCTTCCACCCTACAATATTAACTTTCTTTTGCTCACTCATTTAATCCATCTTCTACTCTTTTGTCTACCTCAAAACCCTTCCACATACCCATCCATGTCCCATCAACTTTTTGATTATCTAATTATTTATAGGCAACCAAATATAAGAAGTAAGAAAAATTTAAAATTCGATTTACCATTTATTAGACAATTTAAATAACAAAAATTGACGCATAATTTCTAAATAACTATTTTCTCAAAAATAACACTTCTGTAAAGTCTGATTTTTTTGTACTTTTTTACTACCAAACATGCTCCTAATCAAACTTCTATAATGTTGTAAAATTTTAGCATTACATACGTATGATGCATGATGAATTAAACCACTTTTTCTAAAAACGACCTCACTATATAACTAATATTTTTTTCTAATGTAGGAATATTAATTTAGGTATATCTATAAATCAAACAATTGGTACAAGAGAAAATCACGTTTTCAACAAGTGGTATCAGAGTGGAAATAAGCCAGACGGCAGCAGATTTGAAAAGAATATTAAACTAATGTATTGGATATATAGTTATGTTAAAATCAAGTGACTCGTAGCAAGTTGACGAAGATAATGTTTAGGTGAAACCGAAGTAAGAAATCGCTTCGAAGAAGTTGGCCTCTACACAACACACAAGGGAAGATGGTTATGACTCTTGACGAAAAAGAGCGAGGAGAGTCCGTGATGAAGAGATCAAAGAAGACTTGATTAGATAGCTTGAAGGGTTATGCAAGTAAGCCAAAGTACGAAAAACTTGGTCAGATCTCGATAGAACGTCAATATGTCAGAAAAATATGTCTGAAACTTAATTTTTAGATTTTCAAGTTTCGTTATGGATTTAGATTGGTTTATTCAACCGAATTTACCAAAGTTCGATGGAACAAATTTCAAATGATGAAAAATCATCATTCGATATTTTTTAGAATCCTAAGATTTGTGAAATGTAGTGGAGAATAGAAATTATGAAAAAAAATTGGTAAAGAAGAATTTAGAAAGAAACATAGAGAAAGAAACACAGAGAAGTTCTATTATATATTTTTCAAGCAGTGGATCTATAAAAAAATTTCAAAGATAAAGACAGCACGTGAAGTCTGGAGAATGCTAATGAAAATTGGAGGAGAAGATTTGTATGAAGAGAATGAAATTCAAGAAGAGAAAAAAAATTCAACTCAAAGGCAAACATACGGATGCCCCAATTTCCAAAGAAACTTAAAAAGAAAAATTTGATCAAAATCAAAATAAAGATCAAATTCATAAAGAATATATCGACGGTGCAATTCAAGACGACGAAAAAGTTCAAAATGATAGTATGATTGAAGAAATTTCTGTTGATGAAGAAATTATGCAGCAAATCAGAGAGAAATTTTACCATTAATTTGCACATACATACCTAATTCAAAAGATAAACTATACTAAAGTGATATTCATTAATAAAGACTATTAGTAGCATATTCTTAAATGATGAAATTGCATACTAAACTTAGTGGATTATGTTGAAAAACTTAAAAAAAATAAAATATCGATGACTTATATAAAAAGATATAAAGTTAGAAAATTTATTAGAATTGCATACTGTTGTTATCTTTATCTAGTAGGAATCAGTTCAGAATTAATCACAACACGCTCATTCCTTGTACGATGAATATTATATAAAACCATACGAGTCTGGCTGGAATACTATAGATAGCACCAAGCACTTGGTGCTACCGAGTTTTCTGTCGTTAGATTTAACTCTTTGACTATTTTCACCTATTAGATTATACTATTCAACCAACAACTCACTCAACCTTAGGAGGTCCACATTATCCTAATCGTATATTTGTTCATCTAAGGACCGAAAACTTAGCACCAAGTGTTTGGTGCTATCGATAGCATTCTAGCAAACCATATTATGCACACTGAATGAAATGTTCTGAAGAGAGCGTATGACCGGCACTTATACCATATAAAATAAAAAATATAAGAGTCCCTACCATTAGGACAATCAGATGCATAACATGAATATATAATTGCTCATTTGACTAGCCAGGGTTTGAGATTGTTCATAATGTACTTACAAAATTCACTCTTTATAGCGACCTATATAGAAATATTTTGGAAATGAGAAATTAATATAAGGAACAAGTGGTAGAGAAAAGAAGATCTCACCTAGAATTTTAGTTGAATTCCAGTATTTGACTAGTTAAATCACACTAATTTTATTTGAATTGTTACGATTCAGTGAATGCTAGGGAAATAGATTTAAATTGTTTTTCGAGCTGGAATTAAATTATTGAGCTCAAATTTCTATTTAAATTGAGATAGACTTTCAGAGTAATAAATCTTGTAACTTGTCTTATTCTTATGCAAGTTATTTTCAATAAGATCACATTGAAGTTACTTTAAGTTATCTCGATACCTTTCTCCATCATTTGGCTAAGATCATGTTTAGTACTCTGTTCTTATCGCTTTACTAAAATATTTTTTCTGATTCGTGGGCCATGGGCCCAGCATGATATTTAAACATTAAAATATGAATCATGTTTATTATTATATATCAACTATGCTTGCAAAGTACAAACTGATTAATATTGCTGTGCATTCAATTGTAATCATATGTGCATATATTAGTGAGTTGAGCTCTTGTATTTTTAAAAGAAGAAAAAATTTATACTTGTAATTTTTTAGCCCTCGAATCCTCTCAAAATTTATACAGTACTAATAAAAGAATTTAGCAAGATACATTGTTAATAATACTGTACGAATTTTAGGACGATCTGACGGTTAAAAAATTACAAACACAAATACTTCAGTTCTTTTCCAAGCATGGGAGCTCCACTCTATATTGCTTCTCATGTGAGAAAGACAACATTAAAATATTTTTAAATTACTAGGTTATTGATTGAGGTGAGACATGAGTGACTTATTTATTATCCTTGAGAAATATATATTTTATTCCCTGTTCAATTAAGATGTAGATATTCATTCTTTTCCTGTTGCTGAAAAGCAATCTCTCTGACTTGCGTAGACTTCTAATTAACAAGTTGCTGTTTGAAGAAGCTATTCGGAAAGTCATTATAAATTTTTTATTAATATTCTCTTAACAACTTCTCTATTAGAATAAGAAGCAGAAATTTCAAATAGGAATTAAATACAAAGGGCTATTTTATTTTTCAGCTCGAGTTAGAAGCTTAAATGTTAGTTATTATTGTACATATTAATGTAGTATACCAAAAAATCTTGTCAAAAGATAGACAAAAATTGTGAAATTTGAACACAAATGCCTACCTAATGGCATTGGGTCAATTTTTTTTTTAATATATATACACATTTATATGTGTAAAATATGTGTTTATATTTGTGTGTGTGTGTGTGTGTGTGTGATTTTGCGATATTAAGAAATAATTCGGTACTTTATTATTAAAAAAATAAAATAGATCTTAACCGTTGATTAATAAAGGGTAAAGATGTAATTTTAACATTTAGCAGGTAAAAGGGTTACATTATGCGAGGTTATTTTGGTAATTAAACTATGCAACATTTAAAGAAACTTTTAATTGATATCCTAAATTTATGTATTAATTTGCACTAATTTGGAAAATTGATTGATTACCCTAATTTAGGCATTAATTAGGCATTAATTTACGCATTTACTTTAGAAATTTTAGTGGTTCTAAAATTTAGCCATTAATTTAAATTATAGGAATTTTAGAAATAGTTCTATTTTTCTAAATACATTGAATTTAAATATTAAATATTAAATATTTAAAATTTAAAAATTAAAATTTAAATTAGAGGAATTTTGTTTTACTATTTAAAAAATTTGTAATGTTGATAAATATTTTAATTCAACATACTTAATATGTTTAAGAAATTTTTAAATTCTTATAGTTTAGACATTAATTTTGTATCACTTATTTAAAAAAATTTGAATGTAGGTAAAAAAATTATAAATCAAATGTATTTAATATGTTAAAAAAAAACTTAGAATTGTTCTACTTAGACATTAATTTTGTATCATTATTAAAAAAAAATTTGTAATGTTGGTAAATATTTAAATTTAACATATTTTATATGTTTAACAAAATTATGAATTCATCTTAGACATTAATTTTGTATTACTAATTTTAAAAAATTGAATGTGGGCAAATATTTAAATTCAACATATTTAATATGTTTAAAAAAATTTAAGAACTTTTCTAATTTAGATATTAATTCTTTATCTCTATTTAAAAAATTTAATGTGGATAATTGATTAGAAATATAGGGTATAATTCAAATTTATTCTGAGAATAGAATTGTATGGATAAAATTAATTCAAATTTTAATAGTAAAAATTGATCTTTTAAAATAATAAGATCATATATTGTAATTTAAAATATAAGCTGAAAACAAATAAAATTTGAAGTTTAGAACCTAAAAAGTAAATAGATACCTCCACTAAATTTAAATAGTGTAGTGCAATTTAAATTTACCAATAAATAGGTTTAGACTGTATAATTTAAATTTTAAACTTATAATAAATCTCTAGAGTTTTATTAGAGTAAACAAAATTAGAAATGTAGATAAATTAAATAAATTTATATTGAACAAAACTAGACTATTTGTATATTTTATTAATTTGATAAGTCTAATTAATTTGATTTCTTAAATTGATTTTGACTCTTATCTTTAAATTTTTTTAATTTTTAGTTGATTTTTAAAATTTTAGTTTGTTACCGTTTGGTTTACAATTAGCTTCTTAACTTTTATTATTCATTTTAATTAAATTAGTATTAATGATTTAAAAACCAGATTGAACCAATTAATTTGACTAATCAGACTATAAACTATTCTATCAAATATCTGATTTCAATCTATTAAACTGAATAAGTTTAAGAACAATCTGAAACTGTTAAAGATAATAAACGTTTTAAAAAGAATGACATTTTAACAGTTAGAGCTAATAAATATTTTAAACATAATTTTAAATAAAAAAATTAAAAATATTAGGATTACTGTTCAGAAAAAAGGGTTAGGAATTCGAATTCGAACCCGACTAATAATCGCAAAACCTATTTCTGAACTCGACGGATTTCAAAAATCTATATCTAAATGAACAGTAATTTTTTGGTCCAAATGAACACATGATGTGAGGAATTAATGAAACTTCTTTGGTCCAAATGAATACATGATGTGAGGAATTAATGAAAATTCAAATGGATTCTAGTTGTATTCATATAACTCAATTTTCTCTTCCCTTGAGTCGGATTGTTCTAATTTGACCACAAAATACTTATTAACAAGAGTCCGGCTACTATACTATTGATAGTACCAAGCATTTGGTACTATAGAGTTTTCTACCGTTAGATCTACCCTGTGATCATTTCCACCCGTTAGATTATACTATTAAATCAACCACCCACTCAACCCTAGGGGACCATTATCATCCTAACCGCACATCCTTTCATCCAACAGCCAAAAACTCAATAGTACCAAGGGCTTGGTACTATTGATAATATAGGAGCATAATTCTATTAACAATATTAGTTTACCCGCTCAAAACTTGCCGTCCCTAAACTGACGAATCTCGGTGAAAATATATGGAGACCCTTGTACCATGTCTAATTTCGAAATTACACCCTTAACTTTTGTATTTTTATTTACACCTCCCGTGCTATTAATTGTTCTTAATTAGACTGCTTCATTAATGAAAAGAACTTAAGAATTGTTCTTTGGTAGTAATTGTTAGATATGCCTTGAAATTCTGATTATAGATTTTGATTTTGTACCTCTGATTCGTCGATAGCTTCACAATGTGAAAGATTTGGAAAAGATTTGTGAAGAGAACAATGGATGTTTGTGATGCATGCCCCGGATTTGATAACGAAGAAACCCGTCAAATATTTTTTTACTTTCTTTACCCTAGACACAATACAGTATATTATACTTTTCACAATATTTGTATACTCCCATTTTCCATAGTGAAGTTTTTTTTCTCATTCATCCGTGATGTTTTTCCTATAAAGTATTTTCTTTGTAAATTTTTATGTTTTATTTTATTTTCTGTTTGTAGTTTGATTATTTTACGTTCACCGTTTTTTATTTTTATTTGTACACCCGCCATAACATTAATCTATTATTCGGGGGACCTTTTCTTACTCTTTAAAAACTCAAATCGACACTTTCATTTTCCCATCATTTCCATTAATATTTGTGGCAACTTGGTACGTTCTAGTAGTCCAAAGCACATGTTTAGGGAGCATAAAATAAAACCAGTAGGCCACCATTTGCCTACTATTGTTGACAAAATGACTAATTCCAAGTCAATGATGTTAATTGGTAGAATAAATGTAGAATAAATGTTTATCCAGCTCACAGTAACTGAACATTAATAAATTAATTCTCTCCAAAATTTGAAGTCAATAATCAATAAGAAATTATATATAATTGCCTTTGTTTTTAGGCCATGCATAGCACAAGTTCACTTGTAAATAGCTCTAATTTCCAAGTACTTTGGACCATAGTGCCTCTCCCGCATTGGAGGAAACTAAATAATACTATATAACTAGTAAAGTCACCCGCATGGTGCGGCAAGTCGATTCGGCAAAAATAAATAAATATATAAATTAAAAAAAATAGCACAAAAAATAAAGGAAGAGTTAAATAATTAAAAAGAATAAAAATAGTAGAAACTGAAGAAGGAATCAGCTAATGCCGCAATAAAAGAATAAGAATAAAAATATAAGAAAAATTAAAACAAAATAAAAACAAAACCATAATAATAATAAATTATATTTATAGCAGTAGTAAAAGTTAAGTACTAAAGTATCACATATCTCATAGTTTGACCCACAAATTATAACTAATTAAAATTTAAGGACTAAAGTGTTAAGTGCCTCATATGCAATTAGTAATTTATTCGAGAAAAAAATCTATTAAACTATCTAATATTTTAAAATGCCAAATTAAAAATTGATCAATTATATTTTGGATATCTCAGAAGATTTTGAATGTGAAATTGATCGCTCATCAAACCATAAATACGATACTGAAATTTGATATTAGAATAAAAACAAAAATATATAAAACTTTCCTGAACTATATAGAGACCTGAAAAAATTATAGAACTTTTCAAATTTTACTTTTATTATCCAATCTTTTAATATATTAGATTTGAGTTAGTCAATGATAGTTTGACTTCAAAATTTGAATGTATCGTTTATCTTTATAGATTTAGTTAGTATACTTCATGTAATTTTCGCAACTAAATTTATGTAAAATAAGTAATTAATTTAAACTCTATCAATCTCTATCTCATTTTTATTTTATAATTTATATCTAAATGATCAATATTATAAAATTAAAACTTATATTTTATATATAAAATATAAACTATTTAAAAAGCTATATATAAAAAATTATATATTTTAATTTTTTATAATGAGAGAAAGAATAATTAGATTAGATTGAAAAAAAGTTGCCTAATTGGATCGGCTATTAGATTACTCGAGAAGGAAATAGATTTTGGTCAATTTTCATACTATTTTTATTTTCTTGGTCGACAAAGATGAGCCGACCCTCGTTTATCTTCTTCTGAATTTACCTTTTAAAGATCGTGCATTCGTTTGTTTTGTGGCTCCACAAATGGTGCCACTTATAATACTTTTTTCTTTTTAACTCATCTCTAGACGGTATCGTTTGCCTTTCCTAGAGCTTGATTCTGCCATCTTCTAATAATCGATCAAAAATTAAATCGATTTTTACTATATTGAAAGAATACGTATATGATATTACACATGCTTTAGCCTCGCTAGCCTTGGCTGGTTTTAGTATGGTTGACGATTTTTTACCATCTCTGCTGTATATATTTCCGCTTCATCAGCCGAATTTTCTATCTCATCAGAAGTGTTCGGCTCATTCTGAGCCGAAGACTCCTTGACATAAGAGATATTCTTATATTTTACTTTATTCTAATCTTTGTTTTGGCTCCATCTTGGCCGATATTTATTATTTTCTTTCCTAAATTGCTCATATTGAGCAACTCGGATTCCCAAATCAAATAAATTCGGAAAATACTTATCTTCAAAGTGATATTTAATTTTGAGATGTAAACCACTAAATGCCATTTTAGCAAATTCTAATTCTGGCATTTTAACGAAACAATGGCTCCGTGCCGTTTTGAATCGGTTTAGATATTGTTCGACCGTTTCACCCGATTTTTGCCGATACTAGGCTAAATTAGTTGCCGATAATTTTGGTTCTGATATATAAAACTGCTCATAGAATTTTCTTTCCAGTTCGTTCTAGTATCGGACAGATTGGCAGGTAAAGTAGTATACTAAGTGAATGCCGTTTTAGTTAACGACGTGTTAAACAATCGCAGTTTCAAAAATAGGTCCGTGGCGGCCTCTCTACATTGGGCCGTGAACCACGCAACATGCTCGACCGTATTTTTGGTCTCATCGCTTAAGAATTTATTGAATTTCGGCAACTTCTCATTTGCCGGATAAGGATGTTTTATGTCTATATTCGCAGGGTAAGGAGATTGAAATACAGGCCGCATTACCGGCCTAGCCTTTACTCCGAAAGTATTTCGGATGGCTTCTTCGATCTAAGCGTACAACTCATTATTGTTCCCTAGTGCGGGAACCAGGGCCTGTACTTAAGCCGGATTCGGTCCTGGAGGCTAGCCCAAAATTTTATATTATAGGATTCACACCTTGCATAACATTGGGGGTTTGCCCCCCCAGCCCTTATCCCCAAGTTCTGAGGTTGATACGCCGGCAACAGCGGCAGAGGAGGTAAACCCTAAGTCACTTCGGGATGTTGACCGGTGTTTAAAGTCGTCGGTCTATAGGCAGCCTGGAAAGATGCTACTTGAGGTTGTGTTTTTATCGGTGTTACTAGATTTTGTAACACTAGCGTACCTACAGGTCCCTATGGACCCGCCATAGGTTGCTCATTCCGTATTAATAATTGCCAATTCGGGCGATGTTCTTATTAGAAGCCGTGATAGCGGCTAAAACTGTATTTAAACGAGCGGTACTTCGATGACTATTTTGGTCTAAAACTTGCAAGACCTGAGTCATCTGTCAGACTGCCTGAGTCAAACTTGGCTCTTGTTGAGTTGATTGTCCGCTAGTTTCATCCTCTAATGGTAATACCACATTACGATCATTCGAGTTATCGGCATTACTGGCCTGGTCGTTTCCAGATGTTCGAGGAATAACTCTGTTGCGGAGATTTATGGCATTATCGTGTAACGACCCAGCCCACTAGCAACAATAACTCGTTGGGCCCAACCACCGGCCCAAAATGCTTAAGCCCAGTTATTATTACTAGTGTCTAAGTCTATTATAAACACAATGACAACCCCATTCCCATCCGATGTGGGATTATTGGGGTGTCACAGACTCCCCCCGTTAAGGCCCTGACGTCCTCGTCAGTCCAATCACACACACAGCCCAAGATCACCAGGTGATGTGAGACTCGTCTCGCTGGCCCGTCATCCAGACCCTGGCTCAGCCGAGACTCGCTACACATGTCCAGCTGGTGAACCGGCTCTGATACCAAATGTAACGACCCAGCCCACTAGCAACAATAACTCGTTGGGCCCAATCACCGGCCCAAAATGCTTAAGCCCAATTATTATTACTAGTGTTTAAGTCTCTTATAAATCCAATGACAATCCCATTCCCATCCGATGTGGGACTATTGGGGTGTCACATATCGTCAGCTATATTTTGTAGCAAATAAGGTAAAAAAATTACCTAAACAAGTCTCCCACCGGGCGTACCAAAAATTGCTGGGTGTCGATTTCTTTGATCACTGACTCGGTCAAAACCCTCCTTCGAGAAGCACACGAGAAGGCAGAGAGGCTACGAATGATGACCCTCGAAACTTGCGCCCGCTGTCGAATCAAGCGATTCGGCCCATGAGGGATCGGATCAGCCGAGTTCAGTCCCGCACAATAAGTTCGCTTCGGCTGGATTAGCCAAGTCAAGGGAACAGCACAATACTTTTCGTTCGGCTGAAGAGCCGAAGAGCTTATATATTGCACAGACTTTAGAAAATATTTTAAAAAAGATGTGCGCCGCTATGGCATACAATCTCAAGAAAAAAAAATCTAATCTACTAACTACTTCTAGAAAATACAGTAAATGCAAAAAAAGTAAAAAGGATTAGAAATATACTACTCCTAGAAAGTAAGAAAAATATGAAGGAAAATAGAAATTGGTCTTCTCGTTCATAGGAAAAAAGACCCTTTTGTCAGATGTCTTTTATCTATTTATAATTCCGCCTATTATTATTCAGTTATTTTCATGATCGGCCACATTCCTGATTTTTGGGCCACTACTAGCCGATCTTAACCGCAAAACCTTAACCGCTTTGCGGTTTTTGATGTGTTCTTCTCTGTTCCCGATTCACCACGTGGTGCAATTTTTATGGCGCCAACACATACTTTATTTATTTACTTATTTATTATTCCTCATTGTGTGTCTTCAAGTTTTTTCTTCTATTTAAACTACTGTTGTTAGTTTAAATAGAATTTATTAACTTTGATGACTTGATTCACTATTTGTTGTGAGTTGTCAATAAAATTTACAATTTCTTTGTTGAAAAGTGGTTCAAGCATTTCAATGCAATGTAATTATTGTTACGTAGAAAAAAAATTCTCCAATTTAATTAATTGAAATCACTCAAAATAGGGAAAAAAAATATTAGGAGGGTATGAGTACAAAGTTCAAAAGTATATTTCACAATGGTGCAAAAATCGAAGTTTCTTAATAGAATTTTTGAAAACTTTGGATATTTTTTGTAATTGGATTGTTTTTAATTAAATAAAATCGCCATTTTTGAGGTTTGGCAGTGCTAGAGATTGTAAGAGGTTCTTTCTACAATTTTGTATAAAAAAAGTGTTGTCTGGGAAGAAAAATGGCCAGAGAGCAACAAATAAAAAGAAATTTTTACACAAAAAAACGTAGCATATTATGTGCCAAATTGAGAGATTTTTCAGGTGAAGGTACTAGTACGCAAATTACATATGTGAAAAAGTTTTGAGAAAGAGGGGCTAAATTACAATTATCGCAAAATGGTGTTCTAAAAACCCTAACTTTTCTTTCTTTTTTTATTCCTCTCTCATCCCGAGCCACCTCCTCCTTCCCTTCAACCTTGCCGGCATGCCACCGAGCTCCGGCGACATCCTTGGCTGATGACAAACTCTGAGTGAGCTTTCTCTCTTCTCTCTCTCTCTCTCTCTCTCTCTCTCTCTCTCTCATTGTGGCCACGGTTCTATAACTCTTAGTCGCTAGTTGATCGACCGCGGCTCTACAACTCTCTATCGCCAGTTGACCGACCTTCGATGACCTCCCTCCAGTGTCATCCAGCCACCCTGACCTCCCTCGAGCTTTGTTTTGGCCGGGAGTTCGAGTGCCAGCCTTCTCAGCTAGATCTTGAAGAATGCTGCTGGCCACTACTGCCTCAGCTTCCCCTCCGTTGTTCCGTACATCCCCCGATAGGCATTGGCTGCTTTTGTCCATGCAGGAGCAAGGTTGCTCCCTACTGCTCCGTATTGTTGCAGCTGAGATTGCTCCAGGCTGAGCCTCGATTTTTTGGACACACTCGTTGCCTGTGATCCCTTCTCTATGGACTACGGTCCTCTTGAGTGCTCCTTCATTGCTGTGTTCTCCTTTGTTGCGATCTGATCTACTCTTTATTGGTTGTTGGACTGTGGCACTCTCGAGGACTCTTCGTTCTGACGAAAAGATCACTCCAACTCTGTCGACAATCGTTGTTGATGCGTTGGATCATAAGCACATTGTTCAGAACCTCACTACCCTTCTCTCGGTGATGTTGGTTGCCTTGCAAGTCTTGGAAGCGCTGATAATAGGCTAAAACTCTATTTTCTGTATCTAATTACATAATTAATAGAAATTTCTGGGATTTTCTATAATTTTTTACCATCGGCCGCCTTGGACTACATCAATTGTGTATATTGACCTTTGAATTGGCTGTCCAAAGTCTAAAAGTTGTTTCGAGGCTAGTTAGGCTCTTTTAGTGATTCTGCTATCAAAATCGATCGGAATTCAATTTACAATTTGAGGAAATGCCGATATGACTATCTTAAAATAATGTCTAGTCTTCTTGGCTGGTTGACCCTTGTTGTCTTAAGTATGTGGTGATAGCGGGAGGATCATATGTGACTCCCCACTCCTAGGGGGTCACCATTCTAAAGCTACTCTAGCTCTAGAATGCTTAATCTTCTCAACCTCTTGTGCCTAGACACCGCCCAAATTATAGAGTTTAGAAACTTACAACCATCAGGCAATGTGAGACTTGTCTCACTAGCCTTAGTTGACCTTGTGGGCTGCCACTCTCCACCCACACCGATCATTATCCGGGGAGCTGCTATACACCCCAAGGGGATCACCAATCCTAGAACTACTTCAGTTCTAGCACGGATAATATATTTAACCCTTTTGGGCCCAACCGACACCAAACATGCTAAAGTCATGTTAATATGTTTAGTGCTATTATATCTTATATAGAGGCTATTTTGTGACACCCCAAGTACCTAGGGGGTCACCCATCCTAGGACTACTCCCATTCTAGCACGCTTAACTTTCTTAATCTCTTGGGCTTAGCCACCACCTAGAATGCTAAAGCAGGGTGAAGAGTTTTAGCCCTATTATATTCTATATATAGAACTATCTGGGGTCTCACATTTTCCCCCTCTTAAGCCCTGACGTTCTTGTTAGGCTCAAATTTATATGTACCAAGCGATGTGAGACTCGTCTTGCTAGCCTAAATCGACCTTGTGGTGAGCTGCGCTCTACCCACAACAGTCAACAACATGAGAGCCTTTGTCACGTCCCGAGGTCCCCTTTGTAAGCTAAATCGAAATTGGGCTATCTTTATAAATCAGAGTAAGTGAAAAGCTACCCTTTTTTTTTTGAAACCTTGACTCCCGAGGGTACAACAGATTCACCATAAGTATAGAAAATTTTTGAGACAACCGGACAGAGACTCACCTGTATTTGCACGACGTAATACATAGTACAAATTAACAACCAGATCCCCACTCACACACACAACAATAGGATGTACAAGGATCATCATATTTCTTTAAACAACTAGCTGCCCTTAGTCATATCCATTCTACATTCACTCACATTCATCGTAGAGGTTGAAATTGTCTCCTATCCAAAGGCTTCCTTTTCAAAACTGTAATTTTGCGAAAAACTTCAAGAAAGCTATTTAAAAATGTTTTCCACACAGAGACCATTATTTTGAAAATGCTACTATGAGAGGTAGAAAACCGTCGATAGAAATCTAAGTCCAAAACCACATGTGTTTAAAAACAATGAATGATCAAAATTATGAGTATCCAAAACACATAAATACATCATCCAAAAACCTGCAAGTATAAGACATCAACCGAACCACATGTATCATCTACTAATAGATGTAGGGGTGAACTATACTATCACATGTATGTCTATGCTAAGTATGGAATGTAGTCAAAACGTATACCATAGATTGAAACCTCTAAGACCGTCCATTAGCTACAGCCTCACGCTGCGTCCCGACTAATCTCACCCGCATCACCTGTGGAGAAATAGGGGGTGAGAAACTAATGAGGGTCTCCCAGTGGGTACTGCAAGCCGATGAAGACAAGCATACTCACTGATAACCAACTATAGGAAAAGAAAGGCTTACAGTAGCAATGTAAGTGTAAAAAACAAAAGAACTGTAAGTAAGCATGCAACAACCGGTGCTGTAGCTATATGTGTCAACCGGATGAAAAGTCCAAATGTACCCAATCTATTCTGTCGTGTCAATCTAAGTACCTCAGGCAAGCCACAACAGCTCTGTCTGGCATATAACCCAAGCATAAGCTTCTGGGCTCACGGGTTGGTAACCAACTACTTTTCCGAAAAAGAACACCCACATGTGGCGGATCAGACCGCTGTTATTCGTGAAATGTTGTCGAGCTGTGGCAATCGATGCGAATATGATCAATATCCAACCGTCGACGAATGGCCGTCAATCTCCGCCTCTTATGGCACAGGGACGAATAGTTCATCAAACTGTAAGGGAACACAAGTACCGACCACTCGGGTCAACTGGAATGGAACAACTCAACATTCTCTCAAGTGTATGTAAGTACCGACCACTCAGGTCAACTAGTAGGTACGATGTCCATGTCACATGGGGTATACAGGCATCGATAACTCAGGCCAACTAGAAGGTATATATCAATATCACTACTGCTCTACTCTAAATCATGAATGTAAGAGAGAATGCACTAAATAGAGTTAGGTCGAAGTCATGTGGTGAAAGGCTCGAGTACTAGATAGACAAGTATATGTAAGCAATAACGAATAGAGATGAAGAGAATATCACCGAGCGTGCACCATTGAACTGACTTCGGATTGAAGTACCCACCTGTGTTTATTGCCGCGGCTAGTTCTTGCGAGACGAGGGATGTCGATCGGACCGCAATCCATGCACCTTTGGGACGAACTGAGGGTACCAGCGAATTGGTCCTGATGCACCGGACACCATGCTCATTGTCGGGAGCACAAACAACGGTCAAGGAGTTTGCCGGAGCTTCACAAAGTGCTGCGACAAATGCATACCGAGGGCAATGATGACTACGTAGCGAAACAGAGCCTCTCTAATAGGATACGAGGCGAGCACGACGATCAACGAGGGTCAAGGATCACGGCGCTCCCTTTATGGAGGTTCGGGGAGGCTTCGTGTGGTCGGAGAAAGCATAAAAGGGCAAAAAGCCCTAGGTCCAAGGTATAGAGGGCACCCTGGCTCCAGTCGGCCGCTGGCAGCTCAGTGGCGCGCGCGCGGCTAGGGTTGGGTGCGGAAGGGTAGGAGAGCCTCGTGCTTCGCTTTGCCGATGGCAGAAAGCGACGATGGCGGAGGTTCAGGAAGTGCGGCTCGCACGGCAAGGGCTCGGGCTCGGGTGGCTCAGCGGTGGTAGCAACGGTCGGGTAAGGTAAGAGGTGGCGGTGGCCAGTCCTTTGAGGCCGGAGGAAAGCGGCGGTAAGGGCCCCGTGCAGCGGCGGTGGCAGAAAGAAGCGGCGGCCTTTCCTCGGCCCGAGGCTGCCGAAGCAGGAGCCCGACGGCTGCTGCAGCCTCGGCAGAGGTGGTGGCCACCAGGAATGGATTGCCGGAGGTCCGGCGTCGCGAGGGAGAGGGCTCGACGGCCGGTATCACGTTACAAGGGGGCTTGTGCTCCCCCCTCATTCACAGCACCATAAAGAAAGAAAAAGAGAGAGGGAGAGAGAAGAAAGAAGAAGTTGCTTCTTTTTCTCCGGCGGCCGGCAGCGACAACGGTGACGGTAGCACCCTCTCTCAGGTGGACAAGGGGAGAGGAGGAGGATGGCCTAGGGTTTTGGGTTCCCAAAATTCCCAAATCCAACATTATCCTACATACCCCTATTCATGTGGAATAATTTCTCCAAAGTACCCCAACTCTCAAAATTCACATTCTAGCCTCTCTCCATTACATTCCTCTCGTAGAAAGGTCCCTGCCAGCAAGTTTTCATTTAAAACGGAGCACCAATCGCGTGAAAAAGCAAGTTTAACACAGAATAAAAGCTCTTATAGAGATAAAATCTATTTTTTTGAAAATCGTGCATTGAACATAAAATTCGTCCATGCCATTGGTTCCAGTATAGTCGAACCATAAAAAATGAGCTATTTTATTGCTCGAAACGGAGTTTGATTCGCGTCCGAAGCCCACCTCTCTCCTCGATCATCACCGAAAACATGAGTTACTATTCACTTTAAGTGAAAAGTAATAATGACGTAAAAACTTATTTTGAATCCTTTTTCACTAAAATTTGGTAAGCAAGCATAAAATTAAAATACACATGATAATATTTAAAAAGATGTCAAATATACATAGAAAAAAAAAATTCAGTCTTTACATCATTCCCTTCTTAAAAGAAGTTTCGTCCCCAAAACTTGCTTACAGCTCACATTCAACAAATCTCGATACTGATCTCGCATCACCAACTCTAACCCCAAGTCACTTCACGCTCCTTGTGATCCTACCCACAAAATCATAAAATAAGCAATCGTCTAATTTCGAAGTAGCCTTTCCTCGCGTGCCAACAAAGTACCGGAGCCTCCTTGAAGCTCAAATCCTCTCGAGGCTTAAAAGCCGTAGGGCTGATCATGTGGGAGGAGCCGCGAATGTACTTGTGCATGGTCATAGTGCACCCGGGAGAAATTTGGAGGTAGAGCCGATCTGTACGCCATTGGACCAACACGCTCTAGGATCACAAACGGTCCAACAAAATCGTAGACTAAGCTCGTTCTACAAACCAAACCACTTGATCTCTCTGGACGGCGACACCTTGAGCGGCATATGAACACCGACTCAAAACTCTAGGTCATGCTGTCCCTGGTCCACGTAGCTTCTCTGTCGACTCTGGGCGATCAACCACCATTCTCTGGTGATGCGAAACCTTACCTCCGTGTCCTCCAACAAGTTTGGCCCAAATAGTCGGTGTTCACCGACGTCATCCCAGCAGACGGGGGATCGACATTGACGTCGTACATTATTAGGCGCCATAACAAAGCTTGCCTGGTAGCTGTCGTTGTAGGTAAACTCCCCAAGTGGCAAGTACTTGTACCATCCCTCGCTGAAGACCAAGACACACGTGCGAAGCATGTCCTCAAGGATCTGAACAACCTGCTTAGATTGGCCATCGTTCTAAGGGCAGAAGGCCATACAGAAAAAAAAATCAGCTTCATTCTCATAGCCTGGCACAAGCTCCTCCAGAGCTAGGATACAAAGCAAATGTCCCAATCCGACACGATCTACACTGGCACCCCATGCAACTGAACGATCTCCTCGACATACAACTGTGCAAGCCGATCGCTGGACCACACAACGTGAATCGGCAGGAAGTGAGCCGACTTTGTTACGCGATCCACAATGACCTAGATTGCATCGTGATCCCTTAGTGATCGGGGTAATCCTATGACAAAATCAATCGTGGTCTGCTCCCACTTCCACACAGGCATCGAAAGTGGTTGCAGCCTCTCTGTCAGTCGCTGGTACTCGGCCTTCACCTACTGACAAACCTCAAACACTGCGTCACGTGCTGTGCTACCTCCAACTCCATCCCGAGCCACAAAAACTTTAGGTCGCAACACAACTTGATTCTGCCAGGCACACCACCGGCCCTAAAGCACAGAAAGTCATCAGAGTAGATAGAGAAGTCCGCGCTTCCTTATCCTCCTTGACATCCACCCACACATTCTGAAAGTACGGATCCGTCTGTTGTGCGAGCGCGATCCGCTTCGTCAAGGTCGGCTACACTACCAAGGTCATCAACTGGGTCGTTGCCCTGGTGGGGACAACCTCTATCACCAAGTAGTGAAACTTCTCTACTAAGCAATCCTTTCCAACAATAATGAAAGACACCTAAGCTGAAGCCTGCTTTCGTCTCTGCTAATCCGTGAACACCTAGCAGTGTGCTCTATAGAGATAGTTCCTCCATAACTTGGGGGCCAACACCACTGCCACGAGCTCAAGGTTATGCGTCGTATAAATCTTTCCGTAGTCCATCAGCTATCATGACGCATAGGCTATGATCCGATCCTATTGCATAGCATGACCAAGATCGCAAGACCTATCACACCTCTTATTTGTGCACGGCACTACTACTGGGCTGGTAGGTGACGCCCGCAACAGAACGTCAACCATATGCAGTGTTTAAAGGTCAATTTCACAAGTATCGCTTGAGAATTGCCCAAGTCTTACCATCGGTCGAAGACGACCATGACTCAAACCTTCCCACAAGACGACTTGTAAAGATTGTCTCGCAGAAAAATACATTGACCCAATCCTGATACTCTCAAAAGGGATGGGGTATTTCATCCCAACTTCCAACATTACGTCGTCTGTAGCCAACGTACTTATCGAAAGTAAGGTGAATTACCTGTAGATTCATCGCAAACAACATGTTAGAGAAGTAATGCGTGAACCAAACCAATAATTACTTCTATGCCACACCAGAGTGCTCCAAAACACCATCGAAACATCGACTTTGCAAGCCGATTTTCAAAGTTAGACCAGCCTTTGAGCCTACTCCCTAAGAGTCTTTTGGCTCTCCACAACAACAGATAATGGCCCGTGACATAAAGCTGCCACTCGCACAAGCCAGTGCGATTGCAACAAGATTTCGAACTTCAGCCAACCAGCTACTAACCCTAAACGATTCCCAAGTAATCCCAAGGAGTAGGTCGTGACATGCCAAAAGTCTACCGATCCCACAACACACCAACTGAGGTGTTGGGGCAGCCGCACATGATGTGCGCACTACAAGGACCCACACTAGAACTACGTCCCAAAGCAGTTCCAAAGTACGCCCACCGGATACGTGAACCGGTAGATAGACAAAGCACCTACATTGAAAATTCAGTGAGTGACAACCTCACTGCGCAACCCAGGTGCGTAACTCGTCCAGGACGTAGCTAACGGGCCGAGCGAACCTGCTTGATTATACTAGTACTGAGTATAGCGTCCTACCTGGGACTTTATAAAGAGTCCTGCCGTAATCTTGATCCATATTTTCGATCCTAAGGTTGGGAGTCATGTCGCCAAAGCTACACGGGTCAGATCTTTCTAACATACTGCATCCATGCAAATCGAGTTCTGTCCCTCTCTTTATGACACTATGTCACCATTAGAGAATAGGGGGATGGGGTAGGCGTCACAGCTCTACCCACCAAGCCTGGAGAAGCATTAATCAAACCGTAGCCGCACAAGCAGTCGGTAACGAAGCCTTGGGTTGCACTCCAGCAGCCCTCGTAGTAGCTGTGGTCCAAACCGCTCTATACACCATCTCCGCGGAGATGCTCGCAGTAGCACTCGTGCTCTATGTAGGGAGTGTGGCCTGGCACCAATAGCTGAGATGATCGCCTAGGCCCAATAAGTAATATAACCTGGCCCCTCAGGGCCCTACCTGATAGGAGTGGCTATAATTGGTGAAAGTCACCCCGTCACTCGATGTCTGCATTGGTACACTGCCGCCGCTCACGGCTGAGACACAAGTCTGTGCGAAAATTGTAACATGCACGGAATAACCACCATGCACCTCGAGACTATTAAGCTTGACCAGAATATTGGGACTCAATCCCAACTACTCTGCATGCATGTGCCTATCACCCTAGGTCTTCCTGTGGATCATCCTAACCAGTGGTTCAGTTATATTTTTTAAGAAAAACCGTAAGTGAGATCATGGTTGTACTATTTTCTTTGATACCATCTTAATCCGTAACGCCTCGGGGTCTCTCTTGTAAGCCAAATCAAAATTGAGTTATCTTTATAAATCAGAGTAAGCGAAAGGCTACCTTTTTTTCTAAAATCTTGACCTCTGACGGTGCAACAGATCCACCACAAATATAAAAATTTTCGAAACAAACAGACATAGTCTCTTCCATATTTGTACGGCGTAGCACATAATACAAATTAACAACCAGATCTTTACTCACACACACAACAACAGGATGTACAAGGATCATCATATTACCTCAAACAACTAGCTGTCCTTAGTCACATCCATTCCACATTCACTCATATTCATCCTAGAGGTTTAAATTGTTTCCCGCCTAAAGACTTTCTTTTTAAAACTCTAATTTTGCAAAAAACCTCAAGAAAGCCATTTAAAAATGTTTCCCATACAGAAACCATTATTTTGAAAATAATACCACGAAGGGTAGAAAACCGTCGATAGAAATTCGAGTCCAAAATCACATGTGTTTAAAAACTACGAATGATCGAAACCATGAGTATCGAAAACACATAAATACATCATCCAAAAATCCGCAAGTATAAGACATCAACTAAACCACTTGTATTTGTTGGCTTAAATAGGCGAGCATCCTGCCCTGTGGCGGGTGGCTATGTTGGGTCGAGTCACGTTCGAAATGGCGTGAGGTTGGATAGGCCGAGTCATGTTCGAAGTGGCGTGAGGCCGGGTGGGCCGAGCCACAATTGAGACCCATGGGCGTTGTATCTGTACACTTTAAGTGAATTGGTTGCATATTTCTAATAGCTCGAGCTTTTGGGATTAATGGTTAGCGCCAACGATCCGAAAATATCATCTACGAACAGGTGTAGGGGTGAACTATACTATCAGATGTATGTTTATGCTAAGTATGGAGTATAGTCAAAACATATACCATAGATCGAGACCTCTAAGATCGCCCACTAGTTACGGCCTCATGCTTCGTCTCGACTAATCCCACCCGCGCCACCTATGGAGAAATGGGGGTTGAGAAACTAATGAGGGTCTCCCGTGGGTACCGCAAGCTGACGAAGGCAAACGTAGTTACCGGTAACCAAGTATAGGTAAAGAAAGGTGTACAGTAGCAATGTAAGTGTAAAGACAGAAGAACTGTATGTAAGTATGCAACAACCGCTACTGTAACTATATGTGTCAACCAGACGAAAAGTCCAAATGTACCCAATCTATACCGCCGTATCGGACTAAGGACCTCAGGCAAGCCACAATCGCTCTGTTTGGCATATAACTCTAGTATAAGCCCCTGGGCTCACGGGTTGGCAACCAACCACTTTTTCGATGAATAGCCAGCAATCTCTGCCCCGTGGGGCACACCGACCAATAGGTCATCAAACTATAAGGGAACACGAGTACTGATCACTCACGTCAACTGGGATGGAACAACTCAACATCCTCTCAAGTGTAAACAAGTACCGACTACTCAGGTCAACTAGTAGGTATGATATCCATGTCCTAAGGGGTATATAGGCACTGACCATTCAGGTCAAGTAGAGGGTGTATATCAAAGTCACTATCACTCTACACTAAGTAATGAATATAAGAGAGAATGCACTAAGTAGAGCAAGGACGAAGTCATGTGGTGAAAGGCTCGAGTACTCGATAGACAAGTATATGTAAGCAATAAAGTATAGAGATGAAGAAAACATTACCGAGCGTGCACCACTGAACCGACTTCAGATCAAAGTACCCACCTATGTCCATCGCCTTGGCTAGTTCCTGCGAGACGAGAGACTTCGACCAGATACTAATCTGTAATATACCGAATTTTTAATATAAAAGTAAGTGTAAATAAAAATAGTGTAAGATACTATTTTTATTGGATTTAGAGAAGTGAAATATAAGTCGAAAATGATTTATGCTAAAATTGGAATGAAAACAGAAGATTTAGAATTTTTTGTAAAAAACGGGGCTGATATTTTAACAGAAAATTCACAGTGTTAGAAAATTATGAAATTTGGAGAGTATGTCAGAATTATTTTTCTGCGGCTACATTTAAAGTTTCATGTCATTCTGACATCCGAAAAGTAGAAAATAAAATCTGACTGCTATCTAACTGCTATCTGCTAGAGATTTTAGTCGGTAGAGTTTTCGGTGACAAAAAATAGTCCAAACTGAAAAGTTAAAATATCATTCTTATTATTAATTTTAATCGAGCCTGACTGTCAAATTTGAGCGTAAACGGACACTCAGAAGGGCTCCGGAGAAAGATATCAGATTCTGAATTGGGAATCGTATTATAGAAAGAAATTACAACTTATGTAAGGGGTTTATTTGCAATTGTGTGAGCTTATCCATAAAACCGAGCCTCCACCAGCTGCTGCGTGCAGGAACACCAGCACCCTCTCCTCTTCTTCTTATCTCTTTTTTCTCCTCTCTCTCTCTCTCTAAAGCTATACGAAGGAGATTGTTAAAAGAGAAGTGGTGGTGTTGATGGGTTTTGAAGAAAGCTCTTGATGTGGTGGCTGTTTTGAGCTGAGAAGAGAAAGTTTGAGCAGAAAATTGGCTATTGGAGAGGAAACTTGAGGTAAGATGGCTGTGATTTCTTGGTTAGAGTTGTGCTACTTACCCTAGAAAGGTGTGGATAATAGATGTTTTAGTTATTAGAACTTATATTGCTATGTAGATGCTATGTGAACCTAAAAATGGTGTTATGGGCAGCATGTATATACTTTGGCTGAGAGGAAGATTTTAGTTAGGAAATCAGTTGGTGAAGCTTGCAAACTAAGGTAAAGATTGCTGTTTTTCTGGTTTGGATTGGGTTGTTTACTCTAGAGAGGTCTAAGCTATAGAGTTTGGTTGCTAGTATTGCTAGTTGCCATGAAAAAGCTTAGAGAACTATATGTTGGCAGCATGGGTATATAAGTTTGGGTTGAGGTGAAACTTGGGCTATTACTTGTTGGAATTTATGTTTACTTAACTTAAGGAGAAATTGGGTTAGAGTTTCTTGGTTTCTAAAACTGAAATTTGAGGTTATGTGAGGTGAATTCCTGGTTAGAGTGATGTTGTTTACTCTAAAAAAAGAGTGAAACAATAGAATTCTTAATTACTAGAGCTTCTAATTGCTATAGAACCTATTTGCCATGAAAGAACTTAGAGAAAATTATATGCTGACAACATATAGGAGTTTAAATTGCTATGTAGAAAGCTGGGAATTGCACTATGGATAGCCTACATGCGAGTTGTTGGCTAGATATGAAACCTAGAGAAAGAGCTATGTATTATATTATGTGAGTGTTAGTAGCTGGGAGTTAAGACAAATACCATGTAGAATTTTGTTAGGGATTGATGTAAATTCCCTAGGTTAATTGGTTTTAAGGCTCTTAAGCTGTTGGAGCTAAGTTTCTTATATATGTTCTTATAGAACTTATGTAAAAGAGGTTATGTTGAACTAAAGCCTAGAAATGTTGTTTTGTAGGATTGAGACTCTAGCTTGAAATTGATCGCGTGAAAATCTAATTGAGGGTAAAACTGATGCGTTGGAAAGTTTGGATCGGGATTTCGACGAGCCTACGGCAAGTTAGTGAGGAAAAACCTCATTTTAGCTTCGTTTGCCGTGAGCGAGGGTTGTGATTATTCATAAATCGCGGGAAGTGATTTTCTCGCGCTTCGGCATCATTTAAAGGTGGGTGGTGCTTTCCAAAGTCATCGAATGACCTATTATGTTTATGTCACTTTTCTTGAGCATACATGGATTGTATATGTATAGTTGATATTCATGCATTATAGGGTTGAGTTTGATATGTGATTAGATTGACATGTGGTCTATTTGTATGCTTTGAAGGCAAAGTCCAGTTCGACAATGGTTAGTAAATATAGAACCCTATAGATGTATGAACTTGTGTTGGACTATGAAATGGTTGACAAAGTGACATTGTTAGTAATGGCATGAATAGCACCGAGTATTGTAATTGTTAAACAAGGATAATGAACTTGTAAAATGTGTGGCATTAGAACTAGATGAATGGATTAGCATTTAGAATTGGACATGTAAATCTAGCATAAAGAGCTAGTTAAAGTGTGGCATTGTCAGTGTATCCTCTAAGTGAGGATTGGATTATACTCACAAGTAGTCTAATGCTCGAGGTAAAGGCCGCTCCTTCTTGGGCGATGAGCTCCGGAGTTGTCATCAACTGGGTAGGTAAGCGGAATTCTCCCCAGTAGACGGTCCCGTCGGATTGTAACGGAATTCTCCCCGATAAGAAAGGATTTGGTTGGTGAGTTGTAGTTAACCAAAGGGTTAACTAAGTTAATTGGGTAATGGTAATATGATAGCATGCATGCATAAACTTCATAAGTAATATGTTGTTGATTCCAGTTTTGTACAGGCATTGTAGTAGATGCATGATATAGTTAGTTACTATCTGTTCTTTTTCTTTACCTATATATGTCTGAGTAAACCTAGTGGGTGAGTCGGCGAGGTCGGCAGCCGAACTCACTAGAAACTTTCAGTAGTTCTCACCCCACTAACCACGCAGGTTCTTGCAAGTGCGGGGTGGTTGAGGATCATGACTTGGACAGCGCTCTATAGATAGCGGACATCCATTGAGTATAGTTGTACCTTGTACATTTCATCTATTTATAGTTGATGAAACATATGTAAAGTATTCATTTGAGAGATGATAATTGTATATTTTGAGGAATGTATGTATGTAATAACAGTACAAGCTTTGTATTTGATTTAAAGTAATCAAGATACAATGTATGAATGCATGTTTAGTTAGTTTACTTTCACTTGTGCTTGTTGCGTGTCCTCGTGCAAGCCATGTATACTGAAATGTTATCCTGGGTTACTTCTTTCTTTATACATGTAATTGTGGTTGTTGAGCCTTGGGCGGACAGAGGAAGTGCTATCCGATCGGCATCTGTGTACTAGCCTGAATCGACCAAATTGGCGATAGCGGGACGTGACACAATCCGTGCGCCTTCGGGACAAACCGAGGGTATCGATGGATTAGTCTTGACGAGCTGGACACCTTGCTTGACGGTTGAGGAGCATGCCAGAGCTTCACAAAGTGCTGCAATAAACGCATAGTGGGGGCAATGATGACTATGCAGCGAAATGGAGCCTCTCCGGCAAGATCAGAGGTGAGCACGACGATCAACGAGGGTCAGGGATTGTCGTGTGGCCAGTGGTTCGGAGAGGCTTCGTGTGGCCGGAGAAAGCACAAAAGGGCAAAAAAACCCTAGGACGTCCAAGGTGTAGGGAGCACTCTAGCTCTGGCCGGCCGTCGACAGCTCAGCGGCACGCGTGCCTACCGCGGTCGAGTGCGGAACGGTAGGGGAACCTCATTCTCCCCTCTGCCGATGGCGGGAAGCGACGACGGTGACGGTTCAGGAAGTGCGGTCCGCACAGCTAGGGCTCGGGCTCGGGTTGCTCAGCGGTGACAGCAGCGGCCGGGGATGGTAAGAGGTGGCGATGATCGATCCTCTGAGGCAAGAGGCTAGTGGCGGGGAAGGCTTCGTGCGGCAGCAGCAGCACCAGAAAGAACCGGCTGTCGCACCTGGGCCCGAGGCTGCCCGAGAAGGAGCCCGGCGGCTGCGATGGCGTCGGCGGAGGTGGTGGCCACCGAGAATGGACCGCCGGAGGTCCAGCATCGTGAGGGAAAGGGCCCAGCAGTTGGCATCACGTTACAAGGGGGCTTGGACACCTTCCTCATTCACAGCACCATAAAGAGAGAGAGAGAGATAAGGAAGAAGAAGTTGCTTCTTCTTCTCCAGCGGTCGGCAGTGACGGCAGCGATGACAGGACCCTCTCTCAGGTAGACGAGGGGAGAGGAGGAGGATAGCCAAGGGTTTGGGTTCCCAAAATCCCCAAATCAAACCATAATCCTACATACCCACATTTATACAGAATAATTGCTCTAAAGTCCCTCAACTCTTAAAATTCGCATTGCAGTCACTCTTTATTATGTTTCTCTCACAAAAATGTCCCTACCAGCAAGTTTTCACACAAAACGGAGCATAGATCATGTCGAAAAAGCAAATTCAACATGGAATAAAAGCATTCACAACGATAAAACCTATTTTTCTCAAAAATTGTGCGTCGAACGTAAAATTTGTCAATGCCATTGGTTCCAGCACAATTAGACTATGAAAAATGAGCTATTGGATCGCCAGGAACGGAGTCCGATTCGCGTCCGAAGCTATCTCTCTCCTCAATCATCGCATGAAATACGAGTTACTATTCAATTTAAGTGAAAAGTAATAATCGCATAAAAATTTTGTTCTAAACCCTTTTTTGTTAAAATTTGGCAGACAAGCATAAAATCAAAATACACACAATAACATTTAAGAAGATGTCAAACTTACATAGGGAAAAAATCTCAGTCCTCACAGCCTCGCTCTCTCCGCTGTATTATCCTTGCTCAACCGAGACTTATCTCATACTTTTGACTTATCATTGGCTCTGATTTTAACTGTGACACCCCAACTTTTCAGGAGGCCACCTATCCTAGGACTACACCCATCCTAGCATGCTTAGCTTTCTTAACCTCTTGGGTCTAACCACCGCCCAAAATGGTATAGCCGGGTTAAGAGTTTTAGCCATATTATATCTTATATATAAGACTATCTCGGGTCTCACGTATTTCAAATCCTAGAGTCTCACATTCTCCTCTCTTTTAAGCTCTGATGTCTTTGTCTAGCTCAGGCATACTCATAAGTATCAGGCGAAGTGAGACTCGTCATGCTAGCCTTAGCCGACCTTATAGGGAGCCGCCTCCACCCACAATAGTCATCAACTAGAGTCCCTTGCTCTCACTAGCCTCAACAGGCCTTGTGGGAAGTCACTCTCCACAAACACCAATCATTAGCTAGGGAGCAGCCCCCACTTCCCAGGGGGGTCACCTATCCTAGAACTACTATAGTTCAAGTATGCTTAACCCTCTTAATCTCTTAGCCCTAACCATCACCTAACATGCCATAGCCAAGTTAAGATGTTTAGTCATATTATACTTTATATATAGGACTATTTCAAATTCTGGGGTCTCACATCATGGTTGGTTACGTTATTGAAAGCCGCACTTCTGGAGACCGAAATGACTTAATTTTGATTTTCGAACCTTTTCGCTATCCTAACGCTTAAATAGGTGTGTTTTCGGACAGTAGGCAGGCTGAGGAGGCTTATGGTTGTCTTGATGACACTTCATGGACCTAAATAATGATTTTGGTGAATTTTATGAGTATATCGATGGAAAGTAAAAATCGGTTAAAGAAACTGATGTTTGGATTGCACCTGTCACGCCCCGGGGCCAATTTTAAAAGCCTTTTTAAAATAGAGTTGCGGAAAACATGCCATTTTTTTTTTTTTTTTTTCAACCTGGCCCACGCGACGAATAGACCCGCCACAAATACAAAGTTCCTCTGTCCACACGGACAGAGTCTCCTTTGTATTTGCATGGCGTACCAACGATACAACAGGATCGCAACCACAACCTACATTTACCAATCAACAACCAAGGCATGATATGCAATCCATACAGCTAACAATCCTTAGAATGATGCATGCCTCTAAGCACTCCTTAGGCGCAGGATGATGCAATGCACAATACAACAAACATCCTATTTAAAAGTGCTCCCCACACGGAAGCTTTTGTTTTTAAACTCTAACTCAATCATTCATAAAAACCATTCGAAAACCTTTTTAAAACTGTTTCCCACACGGAAACTCTATTTTGAAAACCGACTACCTCGAGGGGTAGAAAACCACGATGCATAACTACACGAAAACCAAATCTCCACAGAACCAAAACCACCGATCGAAAACTCCAATCTCATACATACGAGGAAAACCAACACCACAGTTCACATACATTCAAGCATACATAAGATCAGCTAACTGAACCATTATTAAGAAAACTACTAAGTGCGGGAAAGAAATAACCAGGGTGACGGTCGCTACTGCCGTCTAACTAGATCGTCCTCTCGTCGAGCCCAAAATCCAACTCCTCGTCTGTGTCACCTGGGGGGGGAAAGGGGGGTGAGAAACTGCAACCATGGTTTTCTCAGTGGGTACGACAGAGCCACGAAGGCAAGTCGTAATCACCGGAAACCAAAGGAGATAGATAAACAAGTATATATCTGTAAGCTGATATGAAATAGAACTACAGTAGCTACAACAGATAAATAGGAAGCAATAAATGAACCTGCTACTGTATAGAAAACAATGCAAAGAATGCCTCAAAGTACTGAACCAGAAACTGTACCCAATCTGTGCCTGCTGTATCGGTCCGCAGACCTCAAGCGCTACCTGTCACTAACTGCACCGACCTGATCCATCCGCCC
>NC_033624.1:5757475-5767218 GCF_001540865.1 Ananas comosus
TCTTTGTACTATTTATTGCAAGATCAATATCTCTTATCGAAAATTTTAGTGCTATATCACCACTTTTTGTGAGATTTATTTTCAGCCGTTGATTTTGAACACTTTCAATCACTATATAAATAATATCAAAAAATTACAAAATTTATTTTCTAGATATGTTAAATACGTCAGATAAAGTCTAATAGAGCTGATCGTCGATTCAAAAACTCCATCATTGAAAATGGCTTAGAAGCACGGAGGCCTCTATTATCTTAATAGCACACAAAACCTACTATATATATATATATAGGGTAAATTGCATTTGTCACGCTCCGGATTCCTCGTTTCCCTGGGTACGCTAATAGACCCGCCGTATACAAAGAAATTTTTCCTATATACGAAGCGAAGCTGTACATGTACCTGCAATCATACAATACTACATCCAGTAGTATAGAGCTGCTAGAAAGGAACAAAATATAAATAAAAACAGAAGTTCACTATACATACAAAACATCCAAGTGTACAAAACGCTCGCTCCAGCGAGATACAACATATGTATAAATACTGAAAACTACCATTACCTATAGCTGGTATACTCTAGATCAGCAGCAACTGGGAAGGGATCCAGTGGAAAATTGAAAGCACACAAGGTTCAAGTCACAATTCCAGCTCCCTCCAAAGATTGTATCATAAAATCCACAAAAACTCAAATTTCAGCTTCAATACTGCAGCAGTCCAAAAAATAACAATTTGACCAAACTAACCTTAATCAAATGCAGTCAAAAAGGACTCCACGAAAACTTCAGGAAGCAAGCTAACCACAAAACCAAGTTTCACTGCAATCGGAGCTTCCTACGTCGCACACGAGCCGAAACGCCGAAGGCCGCTGCAGGAAAACTGCTATAGCTGAAATCCTCAATGTGCGAATAGTGGAATTGGAGTAATTTAGGAAGTTTAGAAGGGTTAAAATGCAAATTATGGGTTCTCTGTGAAAAAGGGAGGAAAAGAGTTTACAGGGGTCGAGTTCCATCAATTTATAGGGTGATAGAAAGGTCCAAAAAGCCCCAAGAACACAAGCTGCTAATCTGGTCACCCTGCAGAAAAGGCCACTTTCGGGCGCCCAAAACTTCTTTCTGGGCGTTCGAAACCTCCAGGCTACACAAATCCTCCTCGTAGGTTCCTCCGCCTGCGGTCTGCTTCGCCCATATCCTGGTTCGGCGGACCTCACCTACCACCAGCCACGTGTCAGCTCAAACGATATTCACGAGGTGAACTTTCGGACCCATAATCGGGCGCCCGAAACCAAGATCCGAATTGGCTTCCAATTCAGTTCAAACCAGCACTCAAGTTCTGGGCGACCCAAATCCAGTTCTGGGCGCCCGAAACTGGCAAAACTCCAATTTTGCTCTATTGAGTACGCCAAGTCCATTTCTACATCCATTTCATGCAAAATTGACTCCGACTCAGTCCGACACTCTCCAGATGTGTCGACTAGTCACTAATACTGTAGCCAATCCTATCCAAACCTCAGGAACACTACATCCTCCCCCACTACAAAAAGTTTCGTCCTCGAAACTTAAATTCATACCTCAATCCGGAGTATCAAACAGGTAGGGGTAGGACTCTCACATCACTGTCTCCGGCTCCCAAGTCGCCTCCCGCTCCTCGTGATTACTCCATTGCACCTTTACATAAGGGATGACCCGGTTGCGCAATTTTTTCATCTCACGAGCCAGAATTCACACCGGTCGCTCCTAATATCTCAGGTCCTTGCCAAGCTCTAACGGTGTGAAGTCAATCACGTGAAAGGGATTGAAAATATATCTCCTCAAAGTCAAGACGTGGAAAACATCGTGGATGCCGGCTAGCCGCGGGGGTAGCGCAATCCTATAAGCAACTGGCCCAACTCGCTCTAATACCTCAAAGGGGCCAACAAAGAGTGGACTGAGCTTTCCACGCACTCCAAATCTGCGTATGCCTCTGGACGGCGAGACTTTCAGAAAAACATGATCTCCAACCTGGAACTCTAAGTCTCGTCTCCTGGTATCGGCATAACTCCTCTGGCGGCTCTGGGTTGTCAAAAGGTGTCGTCGCACTTCTCTAACCTTTTCCTCAGCCTCTAGCAAAATCTCAGACCCTAGCGTCTTCCTTTCACCTACATAACTCCAAAATAAATGGGATCGATATCTGCTTTCATACAACGCGTCAAACGGAGCCATCTGAATGCTCGTTTGATAGCTGTTGTTGTACGCAAACTCAACCAGTCTCAAATGTCGATGCCACCCTCCTCCAAAGTCAAGGACGCATGCCCTCAGCATGTCCTCTAGAGTCTGAGTGGTTCGCTCCGACTGACTATCCGTTTATAGGTGAAACGCAGTACCGAAATGCAATTGTGTACCCAAGGCAGTCTGAAAACTCCTCCAAAAGTGCAAAACAAATCTCGGGTCTCTGTCCGATACGATCAAAATCGGCACACCATGCAGCCTAACAATCTCATCGAGATATAGCTGCGCGAGTCTCTCCCTGGACCAAGTGGTCTGTACTGGTAGGAAGTGAGCAGATTTAGTCAGTCAGTCCACTATCACCTAAATAGTATCGAAACCACCATGTGCTCTAGGCGATCCCATGACAAAGTCCATCATGATCTGCTCCCATTTCCACTCGGGTATTGGCAGACTCTGAACCTTGCTAATAGGTACCTGGTACTCTGCCTTTACCTGTTGACAAGTCAGACACTAAACTACAAATCTGCCAATATCTCTTTCCATTCCATTATACCAAAACTGTGCCTTTAAGTCCTTATACATTTTAGTTCCGCCAGGGTGAACCGTATAAGGTGAACAATGAGTCTCTCTCAAAATGTCCTCTCGGATCTCTGAACTCACAGGCACACATAGTCGGTCCTTGTACCGTAGTACTCCCGAACTGTCCACAACAAAGCCTTCTGCCTGTCCCCTCTCTAACTGCTCTCGAATTCTCATCAGGTGCGGGTCTCCACTCTATTTCTTCCGGATCCTATCCAACAGAATGGGCTGCAAGACCATAGACATCAGTCTCGCAGTAGTCCCAGGGGACACTATCTCGAGCCTCAACCGATGCAGCTCCTCAAGTAACGGCCTCTGTTGTGTAATCATCATGCTCAAGCTCTGCACTGACTTCCTGCTCAACGCATCCGCCACCACATTTGCCTTACCGGGATGATACTGAATACTAATGTCATAGTCCTTGAGTAACTCCAATCACTGGCGTTGCCTCAGATTTAACTCCATTTGGATGAACAGATACTTGAGACTTTTATGATCAGTAAACACCTCACAGCGCTCGCCATACAAGTAATACCGCCACAACTTTAATGCAAAAACTACTGCAGCAAGCTCCAAGTCATGCGTAGGGTAATTCTTCTTATAATCCTTTAATTGCCGTGAAGCATAAGCAATTACCCTACCATGCTGCATTCGCACACAGCCTAAACCACTGTGCGATGCATCACTGTAGATCACAAATCCTTCCCCCATTGCTGGAAGGGCAAGGATAGGAGCCGACGTCAACCTCTGTCTTAACTCATCGAAACTCCTCTGACAATCCTCACTCCAGATGAACTTAATTTCTTTACGAGTCAATCGAGTGAGGGGTGTGGAAAGCTTCGCAAAGCCTTCCACAAACCGACGGTAATAACCAGCAAGTCCAAGGGAACTCCTCACCTCCGTCACCGTTGTCGGTCTGGGCCAATCCCGAATCACATCAATCTTCTTCGGGTTCACAGCTACTCCAACTGCAGAAATCAAGTGGCCCAAGAAAGCAATCTCCCGTAACCAGAACTCACACTTCTTTAACTTGGCATACAACTTCTTCTCTCGCAGAAGCTGTAACACAATCCTCAAGTGCTTCTCATGCTCAGTATCACTCCAGAAGTATATCAAAATGTCATCGATGAAAACTACCACAAATCTATCCAAAAATGACTTGAACACTCTGTTCATAAAATCCATGAATACGGCATGGGCATTTGTCAATTCAAACGGCATCACAGTAAACTCATAATGCCCGTACCGAGTCCGAAAAGCCGTCTTGGTAACATCCTCGACCCTCACCCTCAATTGGTGGTAATCTGACTGAAGATCAATCTTCGAGAAGATACAGGATCCTTGTAGCTGATCAAACAGATCATCGATGCGCGGCAAATGATACTTGTTCTTGATGGTCGCTTTATTCAGCTCCATGTAATCCACACACAATCTAAGTGAACCACCCTTCTTCTTCATGAATAACATCGGCGCTCCCCAAGACGATATACTGGGTCTCACATACCTCTTATCCATCAGATTCTAAAGCTGTGCCTTTAGCTCTCTCAGCTCTGCCAGTGCCATCCGGTAAGGTGCCTTCGAGATTGGTGCAGTTCCAGGAACTACATCAATTACAAACTCGATCTCTCTCTCCGGCGGCATCGTCGTCAACTCCGGAAGAAACACATCCGAAAACTAGCGGACTATACGGATATCCTCGAGTCCCGGCGCCGTCGTAGGCACCTCTACAACTGTCGCCAAAAACGCAACACATCCTTTACTCATCAGCTGTCGAGCCCTCGCCGAAGAAATTCAAGTGGCAAACAATGTACTCCTGCAGCCTCTGAAAATGAACTCCTCCTGGCCTGGCTCGCAGAACATCACAGTCCTCGCTCCATAATCAATAGTAGCATAATACCGTGCCAGCCAATCCATGTCGAGCACAACGTCAAAGTCCTGCAGCTGCCCTAAAACCAACAGGTTTGCGGGCATGATCCACGAATCATAGTACTGCACCGGACACGACCAACAATACTCTGCAACCTGTAAAATATGGTCGGGGATCTGCATCTCTCGTGCCTGTGACAATAATCCTAACTCTAGACCATGCAACAATACAAATGCTCGGTTAACAAAAGAATATGATGCACCGGTATCAAAAAGTGTACGAGCTCTAATGCCGGAAATCAAAATAATGCCTGCCACCACTCGGTCGGTTGCTGTAGAGTCCTCCACCTGAGCTGCATATACCCTGCCGCTCGGAGCCTGCTGTCGTCGCTCACCCTAACGCGGCACAGATGCTCTATCCTCCTGGCGGTAATTCAGCGGTGCCTGGTAAGACTGCTGGGGTGCTGGCTGAGCTGATGCTGTCGATGGTGCTCTTGATGCTGCTCGGGGACAAGCTGACCTCATGTGTCCAGACTGACCACAAGTAAAACAGCGGCCCTCTCTCTGCTCGCACTGTCACGGCCTGTGTGGTCCCCCACAGATCACACACTGCGTAGTCCGCTGTGCCTGTCCCTGCTGATGGGATCCCCTTAAATACTGACGCATCGAAGACCCACGACCCTGAGAACGTGATCATGGAGGCCTCGGCAGACGTCTGCTACTCGACTGTCCTCCGTCCTCTGGAAAGGGGCGCTTCCTGTCCTGACTTTGCCCCGGCACCTGAGTCCTCTCCCGAATAGATGCATCACCTCGCTCTACCCACAGGGCCTGCTCCATAGACGCGTCCAAGGTCCTCAACCTCTGCGCCAGTACAAACCTGAAAATCTTTGGTCTCAAACCTCGCTCAAACAGGTAAACCCTGTGCGCCTCATCCCTGGCCACAAATGGGACATAGTTCAGAAGTCGAGTAAACTCCCGGATGTACTCCTGAACTGTCCACTCCCCCTGCTGGATCTTCTTTAGATCTTCCTCAAGCTTCTGCTTTACACTGTTGAAAAAATACATCCCATACAGCATGCAACAGAACTCATCCCATCTCACCTGCGAAGCTACCAGCGTATAATCTCGCCTCACCCTCCTCCACCATGCATGTGCATCACCTGTTAAGCAGTGAATTTCCAGGTGTACCTGTTCCCGCTTAGGAATGAACGGATCCTCAAACAGTTTCTCCATCGCGCTGACCCAGCCCTCGACAACCCAAGCCTCTGTGCAACTGCCATCATAGGTCGGCAGATCAAAACGACGAAAGTGGGCAAGTCTCTCAGCCATCCACTCCTGCTCAGCCTCAGTCATCTGTGGTGCCTCACCAAAAGATGCAACTGGCGCTGCGGGAACTGCCGCTGATAGAGGTACTGCTGCGGCTGGTGCTACCACTGGAGTAGTCGGAGGTGGAACTGGCTGCTCTGGTGCTGTGCTCTGCGGCGGAGCTAACCTCTCACACATCCTCTGTAACAACGCCCCCTGCTGCCTTGTCACCTCTGTCAAGGGAGCCAACTGCTCACTCAGATCAGGGGGTGCACTCGTCTTTGGTCGTGCACTGGGCTCTGCCTGCTCAGGCATCACAAGAGGTGCGGCACGATCCCTGGTCGACGGTCGATCTCGGCGACGATACATAGCTATCAAGAAAGAAAATAAGGGTCAGATAAAATACAAACACTCTCGACCCAATCAAACGAAAGTCTCGAAGGCGGTCCCTATTTCTCCTCAAAATTATGTCGTCTGCAGCAACATAATTTTTCTGGACTGAAACAGGCACTCCTTTAATCACTCACTCCACTGTGGGAGTAGTTAGAACTAAATAATTACTAACTTTCGCGATAATTCACGCCTCTCGCATCTTGCCTTCCTAAAGTTTGCCAAACTTAGGGTTCCTAGATCCTAATGATCTAATGCTAAGCTCTGATACCAACTTAATCTATCACGCCCCGGATTTCTCATTTTTCCGGGCACGCTAACAGACCCGCCGTATACAAAGAAAATTTTCTTGTATATGAAGTGAAGTTGTACATGTACCTGCAATTATTACAATTCTACAACCAGTAGTATAGAGCTGCTAAAAAGGAACACAATATAAAAAAAAACAGAAGTTCACTATACATACATAAAATCCAGATGTACAAAATGCTCGCTCCAGCGAGATACAATATAAGTATGTATAAGAACTGAAAACTACCACTACCTGTAGCTGGTATACTCTAGATCAGCAGCAACTGGAAAGGATCTAACTCGCGACTCCTTTCCGCGGTCCGAGTCAGCAGCAGTAACAGCCAAAGAAGAACACTCTGCAAAAGATTCCAACAACTGGGTGTGAGAACTACTGCAAAAAGAAGTAGTCCTCAGTGGGTACCGTTACCGACCTCAACGGCTCACCCATTAAGTCTATAGATGTATGCTCAAATGATAGTAAGAAAACTGGAAACAATGTACAGCTACATGCCACTATACTCTTATGATTCGACACTACTATCTGTAGAATAAAGCAAGCTCTGACCTAATCTCACTATGGACTGTAAACATATCCGTCCCAGGGACTATGAGCACACCTGTCCCGCCTGTCGAAGCTATACAGCTACCTCCACACTAAGCAGTCCGTGGAGAGCAAGTCCAACGAGGACACAACGACACCAACGCAAACGCACAAAGCCCGACTCCGGAGTGGCACTCGTGGGCGCTACCCAACCGAGTATGCAAGCGTATCTCTGTCGAGCTCAATCAAGCTCTCACAAGCTATGATCCAAGTAAACAGGGTCACACTGGCTAACAACCAAACTCACGTGCCCTCGGCACAATCTGATACAAAAACAGTAATTCGGATCCACCGTCAACCTCAACGGCACCCAACAGACCGGAATAATCTAAACACTGCTGTAAAAATAAACTCGGCATCCCAGCATGAGCGTAAATACATTCTACACTATACTGGATATCCACCGCCCACAACCTGCGGTGGTACCAATAAACTACGGCTCATAGAGCTAAATCTGGTAGTTTAAACATATGACGGTGTAGAATCGTTAGTTTTCTCCTAAGTCAAATCCCAGTCCAACATGTATATTTAACTAACATTTAAGCTTCAATTTCAGATTCCAATAAACATGCAAATCCACTAATTGAGCTATCTAACAGGATAACAATAACCAATATACATACCGACAACTATAACTTAGAAGGAAATCCGGTAATTCCGGTAGCTTAACAATTCAACCCACCTCAAGCGCAACTCCACGGCAGCAAGAGGGTCACGAAAACACCGAAAATCTCTGCTGTATTCACCACTGGACTAGCAGTAAACCTCCTCAAAGATCTGAATATCAATACACCAAAATTCTTGTTCTGGGCGCCCGAAACTGGCAAAACTCCAGTTTTGCTCTATTGAGTGCGCCAAGTTCATTTCTGCATTCATTTCATGCAGAATTGACTCTGACTCAGTCCGACACTCTCTAGATGTGTCGACCAGTCACTAATATTATAGCAAATCCTATCCAAACCTCAGGAACACTACAGCATTGTTACTCCCCGAACTTTTGGCGAAGTTTCACTTTACCCTCCGAACTGATGGAAGGGGTAATACGAATAAAAAATTAGAGTTTAGGGTATTAGATGTCCATTTTAGGAGTTTGGGGGGTAAAGCAAAACTCGCCAAAATTCCAAGGGGTAATTGTACAATTTACCCCCTAAATTATAAAATAGTATTTTATATTTTTATATTGAAAATTTCTAAGTGGCTAAAAAGAAGTACAAAAATTTAATTGCAGGCTACAAGAAAATTACGTTGCGTAGTTCTATAGGAAATAAGTGCATTTTCTAGAACAATATTTCTAGAGATAAAAGGGACAAACAAGTACTATAGAAAACTAACTAAGAATTTGTATATTATATTTTTATATTGAAAATTTCTAAGTGGCTAAAATAAGTACAAAAATTTAATTGCAGGCTACAAAAAAATTACGTTGCATAGTTCCATAGAAAATAAGTGTATTTTTTAGAACAATATTTCTAGAAATAAAAGGGACAAACAAGTACTATAGAAAACTAACTGAGAATTGAAATCTCTATATTCGAGTGAGGATATTTTTTGTAAATCAACCATATTAGCAAATACACCAGGAGAGTAGGGTGTTCGAGCATTGTAGCTAGTTAGTTTTGCTCTTTTCTTCTTTATAAGCCACTCTAATTTATTTCTTTCACTTTTACTTTATTACAATAAAATATAGGGTAAATTATGGTATGATTTATTTTAGAATAATATATATATATATAGTTCGGCTACAGTGCTTGTAAAAGCACCAAGCACTTTTGCTTGTAAATTTTTTACCGTTAGATCTACGCCTTTGATCAATTTCAACCGTTAGATTATAATATTCAACCAACCACCCACTCAACCCTAGGGGGCCCATATCATCCTAATCGCGCATCTCTTAATCCAATGACCAAAAATCTACAAGTACCAATTACTTGGTACTTTTAAAAGTATAGGAGCTCAAATATATATATATATATATAGAGTGCGTCTGGGGTGCTTTTGGAAGCACGGAGCACTCCGTGCTTCCAAGTTATTTTCGATGTTGGGACTTTCGAATCGACGATCGGCTCCGTTAGACTTGATCTAGAGTATTTGAAGTATCTAGAAAATAAATTTCGCGATTTTTCGATATCATTTGCCTAGTGATCGAAGAGGCTCAAAATCAACGGCTGAAAATAAAAATCTTACAAAATATGATGATATGATATTAAAATTTTAGATCAAAGTTATTGATCTTGTTTTATATGGTATAAAGAATTTTCTATCAAAATTTCATGTGATTTGGATATTTCTATACCGTTAAACTTGCAAACGGCTCACTACGGCCATTGAAATTTGTTGATTTTGAGCCCCTTCGTAAATTTGTTGATTTTGAGCCCCTTCGTTCACTAGGCAAATGATATCGTAAAATCATAAAATTTAATTTCTAGATACTCCAAATACTCTAGATCAAGTTTAACGGGGCCGATCGACGATTCGAAAGTCGCAACATCGAAAACGAGCTGGAAGCA
>NC_033624.1:5768057-5782872 GCF_001540865.1 Ananas comosus
ATATATATATATATATATATATATATAAACATAAATTCAAAATCAAGCATGGTCACTAATTTGAGAGTTAGTAGTTAATATATAAATAATATATTTTAATAAAATAATTTACTGACAAGAACTAAAATATATTAAACTTAAAGGGTAAATTGCACTGTTACCCCTTGAACTTTTGGTAAGTTTCACTTTACCCCAAAACTCCTAAAATGGACATCTAATAGTCTAAACTTTAATATTTCATTCGTGTTACCCCTTCCGTCAGTTTTTAGTTAACGGAGTTTGATGGAAAACTGACGGAAGGGGTAACATAAATAAAATATTAGAGTTTAGGACGCTAAATGTCAATTTTAGGAGTTCGGGGGGTAAAGTAAAACTCCGCCAAAAGTTCGAGGGGTAATAATGCAATTTATCATATATATATATATATAGAGAGAGAGAGAGAGAGAAAGAGAGTTGGGCTGGAATACTATTGATATTATTTGCCCATTTTTGCTATTAAATTTTTAACCCTTAGATGACAAATTGTAGGGTTAGGAAGATATTAGTCCCTTAGAATTGAGTGGTCCCCCTAGGGTTAGGATGATAGCAAAAGGGGGCACATACTATTAATAGTATTCTAGCCCAACACTCTCTCTCTCTCTCTCTCTCTCGCTGCTCTACCTCTTCTCTCGTCTCTATAAAAGATATATATAATATATATAATATATATATATATAATATGTATATAGGAGAGAAGAAGAGAAGAGAGAAAGAGAAGAGAGAGAGAGAGAGGAGAGTAGTCCGCTACCTATCTATTTTAGGAACTTGACCATTGTCCTATCTAAATTGACTTTGAATGATCCGACACTACCAAATTGATAATCGGTCAGGCTGTTGAAATGATTACAAACTATAGAAATATTTAACAAACCGAAATTTGTATTCTTTTTGAAAATCATTATCAAGTTCTAATCGAATGTAGTACCGAAACAATTAAACGGTCATAAATGAATAACGCTTGCTTAAAAATATAGAGGTAACTTTATCAAATCATGATTCAGAAGTAATCAAATATTTCTAAAATATATAAATATATTTTCTAATTCAAAATTTCAAGAAACTATGATTACTGCTACCACGCCGTGTAAATATATTCAAACAGGCTCATATAGGCCGTCAAAAATTGTCGATTTTACGACACTTTGATCACCATGTAAATAATTTTAAAATTTATGAAATTTTGTTTCTAGATATTTCAAATACTCTAGATCAACTTCAATGGTTCCGATCATCGATTCGGAATCTCTATCATCAAGAACAATTTGATAGAACAAGTGCTACTATCTTATTAATAGGATAGTAGCCCTAGCCTATATATATATATATAGTTGAGCTGGAATACTATTGGTAACAAACGAATTCCATTGCCAACCATTTGTTTTCGATTATGGAGCCACGAAATTGACGATCGGTACCATTGAACATGATTTATACGACTTGAAGTGTTTAAAAATCAAATTTTATACATTTCTGATATTGTTCTCTTATCCATCGAGTGGACATAAAAATGAACGGCTGAAAATGAATATTTTTCAAAAAGTGATGATATAATTTTTATATTTCAAATCTTGTTTTAAATAGTTTAAAAAAAAATTAAACAAAAATTTAATTGATTTGGATATCTTTACACCGTTAAACGAGAAAACATCGTATATCGACCATTAAAATTACATATTTTGAAACCCTTTGATCATTTGGTAAATGATGTTAAAAAGATTTGAAATTTGTTTTCTAAACACTTCAAGTGGTATAGATCATGTTCAACGGCGCCGATCGTTGATTTGGTGGCTCTATCATAAAAAATAAATATGTGGCAACGAAGCCCGTTTGCTACTATTAGCACTCCAACTCAACTCTCTCTCTCTCTCTCTCTCTCTCTCTCTCTCTCTCTCTCTCTCTCTCTCTCTCTCTATATATATATATATATATATATATATATATATAAATTTATGCTACTATACTACCGGCAGTACCAAACACTTGGTACTTTCGAGTTTTCGGTCGTTGGATGAATGGATGTGTGTTTATAATGAGAGTGGCCTTCTAGGGTCGAGTGGGTGGTTGGTTGAATAGTATAATCTGATGGAGAAAAATAATTAAAAGGTAGATCTAACGACAGAAAGCTCGATAGTACCAAGAGCTTGGTATTATCGATAGTATAGCGGCTGGACTCCCCTCTCTCACTCTCTCTCTCTCTATATATATATATATAGAGAGAGAGAGAGAGAGAGTCTGACTACTATACTCTTATGAGTACGATCACCTTCATACTAATAAATTATTTTCAATGATAAAACTTCCGAATCAACGATATCCAGACTGTTAAACATTCACTACAACAGAATTAGGTTATAGGGACACATGTTTGGGCACTTGTGTAAGTGTCATATTTATGCCAAAACTTAAAAAGAAAACTACTAATGCCTAAATATAAAGTCTAATCCAATCAAAAATAAAAGGGTACTCTGTTCAACCCATCTCACCCAGCCCATTCGGCCTGATTACACACAGAAAAGAAAAATAAAAGAAAAAGAAAAGAAAATTCGATTACTATTTTTCCTTCTCCTCTCACTCAATCGACTGAAAATCTAGACGAAGATCCCTTCCTCTTGTCCTCCTCCGCCACCGCAGCCAACGAGGTAGAGTTCCGGTGGTTGCTAGATGCTTAAATAAATGTTGGTAAATTAGCAGCACTCTTTTAGATTATAGCGATACTCTTTAACTGTCACTATATACCTAGCGACCCTACATATAGCAACACTTTTTAAAAGTGTCGGTAATTTAGCCAGCAGCACTTCTTTTGACTTATACCGACATTTAAAAGTGTCGCTATAGACCGTTTTTGTTGTAGTGATTATCTAGAGCATTTAAAACTTCTAGAAATCAAATTTTATAATTTTTCGATATCATTTACCTTACGATCAAAAGCTCACAAAATTGACAATTTTTAACGGCCGATATATGATACTTGCTAGTTTAATGGTGTAAAAGAATCAGAGGAGAATAGGTTTAATTTTTGGCAGAAAACTCTATTCACTGTGTAGATAAAGATCAATAACCCCGATCTTAAATTGAAGGATCCGATCATCCGTTTTTAGGGTGTCGTTCGATTTTGACTGTTCATTTTATACCTGCTTGATGGACATTATAATGATTTCGAAAAATTACAAAATTTACTTTTTAGAAGTTTTAAATATTTTAGATCATGTTTAACAGTGTGGATCGTCGATTTGGAAGCCCCAACATCAAAAACAACTTATGAGTACGAAGGACTCTATACTCATAAGAGTATAGTAGCCCTACTCGGACTGTATATATATATATATATATATATATATAGAGAGAGAGAGAGAGAGAGAGAGAGAGCACGACTATTGTGCTCTGAGGAGCATGGAGGCCTCCGTGCTCCAAATCCGGTTTCGATGATAGAATTTTCGAATCAACGATCAGTTCTATTAGAGTTGATCTAACGTATTTGAAATTTTTATAAAATAATTTTTGCTGTTTTTCGATATCATTTAAGCCCCAGAAAGTTATTTTTCTAAAATAATTTAATAAAAACTAAAATTTTAAATTTTAAAAATTTAAAATATAATCTTACAATTTAGTATTTAGCACTTAGTATTTTAAAATTAAGTTTTAAAAATTTAAAATTTAAAATCAAAATTAAAATTAAAATTAAAAATTGAAACTTTTAGCCCAAAGTGGAAAATCAGATTTCAAGAAGCAGATTTTAGTTATATTTGATTTTCTGCCAATAAAATTAGGAATCTTAGGGGTGTTTGGCCTAGCTATTCAAAAATAATTCTGAGCCCAAAATCACTTTTGAGCACAGTAGAGTGTTTGGGAATGACATTCTGAAAATTTAATTCCGCTTTTTAGAATCAGAAAACTGATTTTGAGGGCTCCAGAATCAGAAGCAAAAAAAAACTACTTCTCCAAAACTGATTTTGATTTTGAATTCAAACTTCTAATTTTTATTTTTATTTTAGATTCAAAGTATAAATTTAACATTAAATTTAAATTTTGAAATTTTAAATCCATATTTGAATTTTTAAATCTCAACTTTTCAAATTTAAAATTTAAAATTTACAATTAAAATTTTAAATTTAAGTTTGAAATCTTAAATTTTCAAATTTTAAATTTCAAATTTCAAATTTCAAATTGCAAAATTTCAAAACTTCAAAATTTCAAATTTCAAATTTAAAATTTCAAATTTTAATTTTCAAATTTCAAATTTCAAATTCATAATTTTAATTTCAAAATTAAAATTTTGAAATTTAATTTTTAATTTTTAATTTTTAATTTTAATTTTTTATTTGAAAATTAAAATTTTAATTTTAAATTTGAAAATTTAAATTTTTAATTTTTAATTTGAAAATTTACATTTTTAATTTTAAATTTGAAATTTTAAATTTAGATTTTAAAATTCAGATTTTAAATTTAAAATTTTGAAATTTCAAATTTATTTTTGTACAAGTTTGGAACTTAAAAATTATACTTTTAATTAAATTTAAAATTTAAATTTAAATTCAAATTTTAAATTATTTTAAAAATAAAGTTTAGTAAAAATATTAATATATGCAAACATCAAAATTTTTTTGCCAAACAACTTTAGAAAATCACTTCAGAAAAATTACTTTTTTTCTAAATTCAACCAAACGCTCTACAGTTTTTCACAAAAATTAATTCTCCAAACCAAAATTATTTTTACAAAAATCGCTTCTCCAGAAGCTAGGCCAAACAGGTCATTATTCTAAAATTCAGAATCAAGTTTTACAAAAAATGGTAGCTCTATTAAGAAAAAAATTATTTTTGGCTCTAAAATTACTTTTTAAATGTTACGCCAAACACTCCCTGGAAGTGCCACCCCGTGACTGGTCCAAATTCACTTTGCCACAAAATATTATTATAGCATAGCCAAATTTACAATCGAACAGAGAAATTTATTTTGCCTGATCTACGCTGACCACAAATTTTAACCAAACTAAATTAATCTCATTTGTGAAAAGTAAGATAACACTTTATTAATAGCGCTGCTCATTATTATAGGACGTTCAATTTGCCGTCTTTAAATGGAACTTACGATCGATCATTTTCTGCGAACCCGTCCCATCAACAACCCTAAATTTCAACACACGAGAACTTTTACTATAATAAGATCAATGATAGCACAAATAATTCGAGCATGAAATGTTCGCTAGATACGCACCAAAGTTCGGAGTTGAATATGTATAGAACTAAAGAAGCAAGAGTGAGATCACTCCAAATGAGCTTATACGTAAAGCACTTTTTCCTCATGGTTAATATATAAAGAAACATATCTTTCAATATGATCTTGAGAAGCTACGTACCCCTATCGCATTTACAAGTGCTTTAATTTTGAGGCCACTAAAAGGCGATGCAACTAATTACTGTGGACTAGATAGAGCTCGCTGTCCCTCTCAACAACCATTTGGTTTCGTTGTGGGAGGTGAGTACACAAACCACAAAGGTGCAATTAAGGAGAGAAATAATCTTCTTGATCTACAAACTTAGACATTAATTAGTTTCGTTAAAATATATGGAACGAGGCCACTTAAGCATTATTTCAGCGAATAAAACTGTTCTAAACAGCAACTACTAATTGCTAACAGAGCCATTAAATTTACTAGAATTTGTATCTAAACCAATTAATTATATATATAAGGGGTAATTGATTATATATCCCTGAAAGGTTTTCGACTTTCCGATTTACCCCTCTTAGAAGGCTAATACTGAAAATGCTTTTTTTACGTTCCAACCTATTTCTAATAAAACCCTACAGTTAAAATTTGGTAATGAACTCTATTATTTCTATGAAATTATTACTTTGCTTTTTCAAATATACTTTTATACCATCACCGACTTTTCTTATTTGTCCTTAAGTAAGGAGCACAAAAAATATTTTGATTTTTTATTTTTTTCAAAATACCCATGCAGTTACCACCCATTTAGTTAACTTGGGTTAAACGTGAGTTAAATATCTACCACAGTTAGAAAAAATTAAAATACGACTTTTGCCCTTAACTTAAGGGCAAATAAGAAATATTAGTGATGATAGAATGATATATTTAAAAAAATAAAAAATCAAAATATTTTTTGTGCTCCTTACTTAAGGACAAATAAGAAAAGTCGGTGATGGTATAAAAGTATATTTGAAAAAGCAAAGTAATAATTTCATAGAAATAATAGAGTTCATTACCAAATTTTAACTGTAGGGTTTTATTAGAAATAGGTTGGAACGTAAAAAAAGCATTTTCAGTATTAGCCTTCTAAGAGGGGTAAATCGGAAAGTCGAAAACCTTTCAGGGATATATAATCAATTACCCCTTATATATATAATTAATTGGTTTAGATACAAATTCTAGTAAATTTAATGGCTCTGTTAGCAATTAGTAGTTGCTGTTTAGAACAGTTTTATTCGCTGAAATAATGCTTAAGTGGCCTCGTTCCATATATTTTAACGAAACTAATTAATGTCTAAGTTTGTAGATCAAGAAGATTATTTCTCTCCTTAATTGCACCTTTGTGGTTTGTGTACTCACCTCCCACAACGAAACCAAATGGTTGTTGAGAGGGACAGCGAGCTCTATCTAGTCCACAGTAATTAGTTGCATCGCCTTTTAGTGGCCTCAAAATTAAAGCACTTGTAAATGCGATAGGGGTACGTAGCTTCTCAAGATCATATTGAAAGATATGTTTCTTTATATATTAACCATGNATTTTTTTTTTTTGAGAGAGATAGGTAGCACGCTATCTGTTTCGTTTATTTCATTTTAGAAATAAACTTAGCTGGAAAGGTGAATCAACTAGAATTCGAACTTGGGACCTCGGATACCAACCACAAAATCTTTTCCCACTTGCTCTACGGACAGTCGGTAACATTTACCTAAGTTGATATCCATATTTTTTGCTTTCTTGAGGTGATCAAGTTGGTGTTACAATTACTTTTTTTGGTCTTGAATCTTATCTTTCAACTTTTTTACTCTCTAGTGGATTGACAAGGATAGATCAACTACTAGAATTTCAAAGTCAAATTTTCCATTGGTCGAGAAAAAAATATAAAAAGCAAAACATAGGAGATAACAAGCTAGCCCAGTGGAGGTAGGCCAAATCTATATATGCAAGTGGCCAACCTTAATAAAAATAAATAAATAAATAAAAATCTAATCTGATGAGCTGTAAAGGATGCTAATGCCAATGAGCATCATCATTACTTCATTAGGTTATAGAATGTTCTCGTCAAAAAATAACATTTATCATTACATTTGGGAGGAGAGAAAAGGGAACTGTATAAAAGGTTCCAAATCTTCTTACGAAGTTTCAATTAATTGAGCCCGTGATCTTCTAAAATTGTTGCGATTAAATTCTCAACCTTTGACGCATGTTAATTTCAATCAATTTTCTGATATATTAATTACTTGTTGCAATTAGATAGTTAACCTCTTAAATCTTACCTATGTTTCAATTGTGCCTGACCTTTCTCAATCAGTTCAATCAGATGATTCGTCTTATCAAAACCTCTGGCAACAGGATTTGCAACTCTTATGTCTCTAAAACACTAACTTGATGGACCAAGTCTAAGAAAGAAGTTCTAATCTTATACCCCTATTCTCTTTTAGGTTGTTTATTAGATAAGTACACTTAGGTGCCACATGACAATATACTGAACTTAGTATAGTGCACTAAAGTTCGACCGAATTGGTAAAGTGGGGTTTAGAATCATGATAAGCATTATCTAGATAGAATCACATGGGAGTTGAAACAAATTTGGATCAAATCGGATCTTTAATGAGTTGAAATATAGTATTTCCAGACTTTCTGGCCGCCCGAAAAAGTATTGTCGGTGTGCAAAATCTTTCGGATCGTATAGGCCCGTTTCTAGCAGATGCTTATGGTTAATTATTCGAGTGTCTGAATTACCCTGCGAGCAAGATTTTAAGTGTCCATCGGCACGGGCCGTATCCATCGTGCCGTACCGTACCAACAAGATACCGCCACGACATAAACTCCGTACAAAACCCTCTATTCTTTAGATTAGTAAGTAATTTCCTCAATAAAGTTCAAAAGATGTGATAAAAAGATATAATAAATAGTTAGAATATTTTGTTGCTAAAGAAAATAAATATTTCATGCTATTATGTGTCGGCACACAAGAATTTTTTTGACCGGCACGCATCGGCACGGCTCGGCACGCACCATGCCGTACCGTGCCGGCAAATTTCCGGCACGATCCCGTGCCACGACACTTTTCATATTATTCTTGCCTGCGACTGTCCGAAACTTTTCATATTATTCTTGTGGGTGCCTGATTCCCCTTCGGGACAGTCTACTAGAAACGAAGGGTTGCTCGGATCGTTAATTAGTGGCTTAATAACTTAGTAACAAACATATCATTCTATATATATATATATATATATATATATAGAGAGAGAGAGAGAGAGAGAGAGAGAGAGAGAGAGAGAGAGAGAGTGAGAGATTGAGAAGAGGGAAGATGGGTTGGTATTACGATCTTGGAAGTACGGAGCGCCTCCCTGCTTCTAAGTTGTTTTCGATGTTCGGACTTTCGAATCGACGATCGCTCCGTTAGAGTTGATATAGAGTATTTGAAGTACCTAGAAAATAAATTGTTATATTTTTCAGATATCATTGTGCCTATGATCCCGAAGGGACTCAAACATTATATTTATATGCTTGTGGGGAGCCGTGTTTGGCAAAGTTAACGGTGTAGAGATAACTATCCAAAATCACTTATGAAATTTTATAGAAAAATTCTTGTATACCATATAAATACAGATCAATTAACTTTGATCTTAAGAATTTTATACATGTCATATCATCATATTTTGTAGAGTTTTTATTTTCAGCTGTTGATTTTGAAGCACTTCGATCACTAGGCAAATGATATCGAAAAATCACAAATTATTTTCTAGATATTTCAGATACTCTCAGATCAAGCCATTAACGAGGCGGGATCGTCGATCTGAAAGTCCGACATCGAAAACAACTTGAGAAGCATGAGTCGACTCCGTACTTCCAAGAGCATTACAGACGGCACTCGTTATTATATTAATACTAGTGAGTATATAAAGCGTATAGGGAATTCCGGATAATAAAGACGGAATTAAAGGAATACAAATAAATAGTTTCCTATAGTTATCTACAAACGAGGTATTATTAATTTATTAAAAAATCTCAAATAATGAGATAAATCGAGTTATGATCAATACTTATTAAAAATATAGAGAAATGACAGACTAAAAAAAAAAAAATAAGATCGCTAGATCAATTTGTCTAAAAAAAAACTTAATAAGAACGAATACGTAAGATTAATCATATTCAAAAAAATATTCATATCCATCTATAAATTTCACGCCCCGGCGTCCCCTTTTAGGTTTGAAAACAGCCGCGAAGACAAGCTTTAAATTTTTTTTTTTAAACCTGACCCCATATGCCAGTCTACGCTTTACAAATACAGTGGAACCACTGTTCACCGGACAAGTACTCCCTGTATATTGCACGGCGTGCCACAGTCGCACAGCTACAAAAGTACAAACAGTAGTAAACCACAACTACATGGAATATACAATACGTCATACCTTCATACATTCACATTCACAGCCGTAGTTGGTTTACATTCGATGTTTAAACAAAAGCTCCACGAAAAATCTTCTTGAATAACTGTTTCCATAGCGTCGAAAACTTTTATCTTTTATAAAAGCTACCACGCAGGGTAGAAAACCTTTTATAGCCAAATCCAGAAAATCCTTTTATTTATATTCATGAAAGTCCACATATTCCAATGTAATAAACAATACTGAACCTATAATAACTGACTAAGCTATAACAACAGAATAGTAGGGATAAAACTAACGATAAACCTGGCGTCGGAGCCTATCGACCGCTACGAACGTACCTCAACGTCCTCGTCCAAAACTCACGTCCTTGTAATACACCTGAAAGAAATGAGTGGGGAGTGAGAAGTGTAAACATGTTCCCTCCTATGTGGGTACCGCGAAGCCGAAGAAGCGAGAGTACTACCATCAGGAAGAGATAAACCAACCAGTATGGGTAAGAAATACAAAGTAGCAACGATAATGAAGAGATGAGATATATATATAAAGCACAACTACCGTACTGTATGTACAACTTCATCATACAAGAATATCAAACTTATCAGTAGCAAGACACTGTAAAGAGAAGATTAGAGCTATAAATGCCACAACCGCTACTATAGCTATATTGCGTCAACCCGGACGAGAAGTCCAAATCACCCAATCAAACCCCGTGCGGTCTAAGATCCTCAGGGGCGAAAGCCACTACTGCTCACACCCTGGCACATGTAACCTAGCATCAAAGGAACCAACTCGCTCGGCTCACGGGTCGGATGTACTACCACTTTTCCGCGGAAAAGAACACACCCGCTCTGCGGGGGGATCAACACCCTTAGTGATAATGGGTGAAATGCACGAGGCTGTGGCGATCAATCGGATATGATCAATAGCGCAACCGTCGCATCAGGCCGACAATCACTGCCCCTCTGGCATACCGACACGTGTAGCGTCATCAACAACAAGTGACACGACGAATAGCGTCAATGTACGGAAATAACGAACGACAACAGTCACAGATGCAAAAGGAGACAGACCAACCAGGTCAAACTATAGTATATACAATGCCTCTACTCTTAACACCCGTATACGGATACTACACCATGACAACAGGACAGATAAATAAGAAAGTATATAGATAACTGCTCGCATGTCAACTAAAAGTACGACGCATAAGAACCGACCGATAGTGTCACGGACGCAGATGTCAGAGGTCATATAGCTCCAACACTCACCGTCGGCACCAGCGCGACAATCCTACCCCCTCAGGCGCGTACACCGACCTCAAGAGGTATCGGAACGAAGTACGAGAACATAACTAACCAGGTCAACAGAGTACTGAAATGCAACAACAAACACACTAGGTCAACAGATACGAATATGCAACAACCAACACTAATCAACGATATGCATATACAGAGAACTGCTCATGTCTACTCGGTATTACAATAGGCATTACAAACTGCGGAGTAGTGTTTAACAGAATAAACAAGTGGGCAAGGGCCTAATTACTATGGATAGTAACCACAAAGAGTAACGGCGTAAGAAGAATCATCACAAGCGTGCACACGGTACGACGTCGGATCGAAAAGATCCACCTGTACAAAATGCTGCGCCTGTCTCCTGACTGCAAGGACGTCAACCGGACCTAAGGTAAGGATCACCGGGTTAGTGTCCTAACCACAGCTATTAAACCAAGATCCAACAGACTATCAAGCAACCCATGAATCGGTTCCCAAACCGATCGCCGTTAATACGCGAAGTCCCGTAATCGCCACGGAGACTCCGCGCGAGCCACAACTGTCCCCCGAACATACGACTCGACGCTACCGATCACTAGCTCCACTAAAACATAAACATTAATCATGCATCATGCAGCGAACACATCCTCGAATTTGTCGAAACAATTATCGCGATAATCGTTTCGATTCAGGTTCTCGGGAAGTGTCTAATCGACACCGGAACCCACCGATGCGCCTCACCCGCATTTCGAGACTTCAAATGACGCAAGTGCACAGACAACAATGGCCCTAAGCGACTACCAAAAGCTCACAAGCACACGACGGAATAATTCCGAACGAACCGCTTCCGTCGGCGGATTTCGCCGGAAAAACCACCAAATCATTTCGATCTTCGCAAGGGTCTGGCGGCCTTGGACAATCAGTCCAGAGGTTATCCTCCAACCAACACTTGCTGCCAACAACAGCTACGATGAACCCAAAATGCATGAAAGCCCTCCTGAATACCTGAAATCGCATTATTTTGCATGCGATTTCGGCGCTTTTATGCGTCCGACACGCAACCAGAGGTCCCCCCGCCCCGCCGGTGAGACTCTCGCGCCTGGTCTCCGCGTTCCGGCGCCGTCGCTCCCCTTTCGGAGCCTCTGCCGGCCCCCTGTGCCCCCGCCCGGGCGGCCGCACACTTCGTTGCACCGCGCGCCCCGTCGGCCCGCTGTTCTCTCGCTCCGGGCTCGTTGCCCCTCCGTGCGGTGAACGCCCATGTGCTCCGCTGACTGCCGCTTCCCCGTGCTCCCCTCCGGCGCCTCGGCCCCGCCCGGTCGCCGCCCCGTGATCGACCGAGCCCCCTAGCCGCCCGGCCTGGCCCCCCGTTCGTCAACCGGGCCCGGAGACGCGCGTCGGGTTTGGCCACCGCTGGCTCAGACGGACGAGGCGGACCGGCCCGAAGGTCTGGTGCGAAAAAAAAACCGTGTCGGTGGTAACGATACGGAGGCCCCCTGACTGGCCAGGGCGCGCGGCGGCACGTGCGCGGCGCCGCGCATCCCCTCGCTCTCTTCGCTCTACGGGTCCCGACTTCCCGTCGGACACGTGGCCATAGAGACAGTCGGCGCCGCGGAAAAGGCAACCACAAGGACGCGTCCGTCACGCGGCAAGAAACATAAAAACGGTCCGACGGAGAGAACGAAGTTGAGAGATAGCATCCCGAACGCAAACAGTGAAAAAAATAAAAAAAAAGCAAAAGAAAAACAACAGGACAAGGAATGGGCGGCAGACCATCAGAACACGAGCACGCGTCCTACTCAGATCCCCAGCAATTCACCCGCCCGCCGCTCGGCCAGGCCCGCCGGAAGCGTAATCACGAGTGCGGCCAAAAAAAAAAAAAAAAAAAAGGCGGCGATCGCTAAAAAAAAAGGGACATGGGGAAATAACGAAGCACACGCAAAACAACAAAAAAGCAGCAAAGGGAAAAAACAGAATAAAACACAAAAAAAAACAAAAAAAACAAATAGAAAAGAGGGTACGCACGGAGGTAATCGCAAGAGGAGCGCCGCGAAGGCCATAGGGAAAGCTACGAAGGTGGCACACAGCGGCATTTCCGGAGCAAAGATGACCCGAAGCTCGGCCTGGGCTGCAGTTGCAGTGGCCGCAGAGAGCTGGGGTGATCCGGCGGCAGTGCGCTGACGTGGGAATGCCGGCGGCGGAGCTGTCGCGCGGGCTCCGGGAAGGGTTCTCGGCCGTCCAAGGTGGCGATGGGCCAAGCTAGCAGGGAGCTAAAGTCTGTGCCAGATCTGCCAATGATCTGGCGACCTGTCTGGGGGCGCGCGGGGTGCGCAAGGACGTCGGCGGCGACGAGGGAGTCGCCGAAGGCGGGGCCGACGGCCAGGCGGAAAAGGTGATCGAGTAGGTGTGCTACAGGGTCCGCAAACCACAAGCGTGAAGGGGTGGGGGCCAAAAGGGATGCAGAGAGAGATGTGATGCAGTGATTTCGGCTGGCCGAGGAGACTCGGCCGTATACTCCGGAGCATGCGCACGGGTTGAGGGCAGGAATGGCTGAGCGTAGCTGGAGATAGGCTTAGGCGGAACGACTAGGTTTGAGGCGTTTCCAAGCAAAATTTCTAACATCAACTATAAATGTAAGTGATAAATTGCCGAAAGTCCTCCAAGACTCAACCATTTAATCTTAGTCCTCACCGCACGAATAAAAGGTGCATAAAACCCCTCACCTGGCCGATTCAGCGCGAAACGGTACATAAATGTTGCAACGTTCGAAATTACCGTTTTGCCATCACGACCCTCTCCATCGATCAACGCCGATCTCCGTCGATTTAATATCATTTATTTATACCTCCAGTTCGTCAGATTTCGAACCGGATTGCAAACCAGTACGATCAGCAGCTACACTTTCGATTCATCTCGATCGACCACGGATTCACAACAAAATCCAACCTTCTTCCAATAGAAGAAAACACACACACAAATACATATAAAACATGTATTTTTGGATTTTCTCGAAATCCGTGCATCAAACTCAAAATCCATTAGCGCCACTAGTTCCAGAACAGCTGAACCGGTCGAAACGAGCTATTGGACTGATATGAACGGAGTCCGATACGTACCAGAAGCCAACTCTACTCCGTGGCTTCTCCGGAAAACCGGAGTTACTATTCACTTAAATGAAAACTAAAAATCGCGTATCTTCTCCATTTTAGCTCAGTTTCTCCTGAAACTTGACGAGTGCTTATGTAATTAAATTACACACATAAACATCATCAACAGAGAGTTTAGTAGCACTGTCAAAAAATCTCAGTCCTTACATAAATTTAATTCTACGAACGATTATAATCAATTTGTTAAAAATATTTTAAATAAAAAAGAATGATTATGATCAATTTGTTAAAAAATAACATTCCTTTGCATCTATTTTATATATTTAAATTTCAGTTTAAATCGCGAATTAAACTTAATTTTTGATACCAAATTTGACTTAATAGTTAAAAAAATTAGTTATATAACTGATCAAAATTGAATTTTAAATTTTAAAATAAATATCAATTAAATTTTGATGTTTTTAGTTTAAAACACATACTCAAATTTTAGATTCATCATCAATTAAAAATATATAAAAATATTTAATGTATATAAAAAAACAATATAAAATATTACATATATTTTTTAATAAAATATAATATATAAATTTATAAATTATAATTTTTATTGCAAACTCTAAATTAAAATAATTGTTACGTGCATTTGCACGTACACTCAACTAGTGTGTGTGTGTGTGTTTATATATATATATATATATATATAGAATTAGGCTACTATGCTATTAATAGCACAAAGTCATTGGTGCTACCAAGTTTTTGGCCATTGGATTAAGAGATGTGTGGTTAGGATGATGTGGGC
>NC_033624.1:5782897-5863904 GCF_001540865.1 Ananas comosus
CTTGTACACCTTGGAGTCTGTCTGCCCTCCGGGCATCACTCCCTTCCTATTAATAGAAAGTCTTTTTCGGCTCCTCAGGCCGACCAGATCTCTTTTTGTCCTAGCTATTCGGCTCATCTCTCAGCCGAAATATAGGCCCCACCTATTCATTCGGCTCATCTTGCCGGAGTGAATTTACTAAGGAGGTTTTTTTGGACCCGACCGATTCGATCCCTCATCGGTCAAATCGCTTGACCCGTCGTGGGCGCAAATTTCGAGGGTCACTTCAGCAGCCAATTTCCACCCCGACATACCTCTGGAGGAGGGTCAAGGCACCAGGAAATTTGGCAATCAACAGGAGTGTTAGCCACCAACGTTGTTTTTAAATGGGGGATCAACTTTATTCTGGGCAATGGGAGATCCGTAAACTTTTGGATGGACAGATAGTGTGGGGATACCACACTTCAAGCATCCTTTCCGGAAGTGTATGGGAGACTGGATCGTAAACCAATCATGGTTACGGAGTGCGTTGGAAGGGACAGCTGGAAGTGGGCTACGATCTTGGGCGGCGTGTCCTCAGGTGTACCGGGACTGAGTCCCATCGTTTCGGAGCTCAAAGAAAGACTTATCGGATTTAATGTAGGCCATGGGAAGGACAGGATAGGCTGGCGATAGGAGAGTAAGGGTATATTCTCAATTAAATCGGCCTATCGAATGATGAATGACGAGGGTACGAGGGACGGACGAGGTATCTTGATTTGGAGGCTCCGTATACCACTCAAGATCAAAGTATTTCGTTGGCTTGTTCTCAAGAAAAGAATACTTACAGCGGACAACCTTAGTAAGTGTTGAACCAATCCGGCGCGGACATTTGGCACACTAAGTTCATATCCATATTCAGGATTCAAAGCGCTGGATCGGGAGCACGGAAAACGCGCCAGGAGATATGAGCCGCGTTTGTTCGAAAAACGTGACAACTGCAAGTGGTTATGGGCGGTTCCCAACGGCAGTTCCAATCGGCCAAACGTGGTCCTTCAAATCCGGAGAAGATGGCCGATCGTGCAATAACTAAACGCAAGGGGAAAATATATAAATAAGCCTGTAGTACCATGAAAAGAGGTCTTCGCCCCTGCGCACAAAAGACCACCTTTATTTTCCCTGCATTTTTTCGCTTCTGCCTAGGAGTAGTTTTGTAACTTAGCTTCCTTGGAGTCTGTCTGCCCTCCGGGCATCACTTCATTGTAAACGCCTTAGAGTCTGTCTGCCCTCAGGGCATCACTCCCTTGTACACCTTGGAGTCTGTCTGCCCTCCGGGCATCACTCCCTTCCTATTAATAGAAAGTCTTTTTCAGCTCCTCAGGCCGACCAGATCTCTTTTTGTCCTAGCTATTCGGCTCATCTCTCAGCCGAAATATAGGCCCCACCTATTCATTCGGCTCATCTTGCAGGAGTGAATTTACTAAGGAGGTTTTTTTGGACCCGACCGATTCGATCCCTCATCGGTCAAATCGCTTGACCCGTCGTGGGCGCAAATTTCGAGGGTCCCTTCAGCAGCCAATTTCCACCCCGACATACCTCTGGAGGAGGGTCAAGGCACCAGGAAATTTGGCAATCAACAGTAAGAAAGGGTGGTCTGGAGATACGGCTTGTGTGTTCTGTAGGGTTAATGATGAGTCTGTGGATCACCTGCTCGCCCAATGCGTCTTTATTAAGTTTATCATAGTTACAGGGATTGAGGATGTTCAGGCGGGGGAGCTGTGTGACGATGTACTCGACGTCTGGGATAGGTGGAAGGGAAGGTACGGTAGACACGGAAGGACAAACGGACTGTCTGACTTGGCTGCATGCTGGTGGATCATCTGGAAGGCCAGGAACAACCTTATCTTTCGTGGCATACAGATGGACCCTGGTTTAGCGGTGAGAAGACTCAAGCAATTGATAGATTCTTGGAAAGACCTCCTTTGATTTTTTTTTTTTTTTTTTCTCCCTGAGGCCCTGGTTGTCTTACTTCTGTAGCCTAATTCATACCTTCAATGAATGAAGCGGGTAGCTTGCTACCTATTCTCAAAAAAGTTGCTGCAAAAAGTCTTCCTGCTGTTGTTAACAAAAAAATTATAGAAACATACGCTAAACAATCACAATAAATTAGGAGATCATATATAGATATCACTGTTGGATTAGTTGCAAATAAAATTTAGAAAAAACTTCAAATAAAGTGAGATATTATTAGCATCTATTAGAAGTGAGATATTATATTATTATTAGCATTTAATATTTGCTACTAAATTTCATGAAAATATAACAATTTGTATACAATTGTTGTATTAAAAGAAAATTTTCGCATATTCAAAGTGTAAACTTCAATTTACCCTACATGGTTTAGAGTAATTTTGCTTCAACATCCTGCTAGGTCAAAAATTGTCATTTAACTACCCTATATTTTTTCCTTTTTGTTTAATGGAAGGACCTACCAGTAAATAGGATAGTAAAGTGATATTCTTTGTTAACTATAAGTCTATACACTATAGCCTTTTACCATTCTATTATTTGCATTTTACCACCATTTGATTTGTAATATTAGCTATCACTCTAGTACCTTGTTTAACAAAATATCCTTATGTTCAAATGAAGATAAAACTCTAGAGTAATTGGCCGCATCTCTTTGAATTATAGAGTGGTAAAATGAAAAAGAGCTAAAAACAGCAGGGCAAGTTGAAGTTTACACCATCTAACATTTGAGTAGTGCTAGTTCGACACACGATTTGGGGTGCACGTCTTACACGTTTCAAATCCAATTGTCAATTTTTTTGTTTAAAAACACAAAGGGTTCCTAAATCTTAGGACGAGGGTGTAAAATATATACCCTTTTTTTTAGAGTGTACATTTAGCATTTTTCTTAAAATTTATGTTAACTTTATACATGTTCCTATTAAATATCTAATAGTAAATAAATCGCTGCAAAGTTTAAGTGATAAGATTAATTTGTCCGTCCAAAAGTTTTTACACGTTCATATTTGCTCTAATTAAGGGCCCTTTTGGTTTACGTTTTGTAGTATAAATGATTATCTCAATATAACTAGTAATTAATCTGATATTTATTATTCCGGATACTAAGTAATACCCAATTTAATTCAGTGTACTAATGTAATATAGGATTACTGTGTAAAAAATTATTTTATTTGGTTTATTTTATACATTTCGGTAATCCATATAGCAAATTTTATACTATTCCAAAAATACCATTCACTACAACATAATTAGATTATAGGGACACATATTTGGGACACTTTTGTATAAGTATCTCATTTATATCAAAACTTAAAAAATATCTAATAATGCCTAAATATAATGCTCAATCCAACCAAAAATAAAATATTACTCTACTTAACCCACCATACCCAGCCCATTTGGCCCGATTACAAACAGAAAAGAAAAAAAAAAAAAGAAAAATCGATTACCATCTCCCCTTCTCCCTTCACTCAATCCACTGAAATTCTAGACAAAAAGTCCTTCCCTCTCGTCCTCCTCCGCCACCGCAGCCAACGAGGTAGAGTTTCGGCGGTTACTAAATACTTAAATAAGTGTTGGTAAATTAGCAGTACGTACTCTTTTTAGGTTATAGCAACACTCTTTAACTGCACTATATACCTAGCGACCCCACATATAGCAACACTTTTTAAAAGTGTCGGTAATTTAGCCGGCAGCACTTTTTTTTACCTGTACCGAGATTTAAAAGTATCGTTATAGACCGTTTTTGTTGTAGTGATTATATATAGTTATTGAAAGTTTCAATATAAACTTTATATACAAAATTTAAATTTATATATAAATATAGGATCAAACTTTAAATTCAAATTCTGATTTTAGGTTTGAATTTTAGGTACGAATTTTAATTCTAAATTCAAAATTTGAATTTGAATTTGAATTTGAATTAAAATTTTAAATTTAAATTAAGATATAAATTCACATTTTAAATTTAAATCTAGATTTTAAATTCATATTTTTAAATGTATTTAAAATTTTTAATTCAAAGTTCATATTCAATTTTAATTGTGAATTCAAATTTTACATACATATTCTAACTTTGGATCATTCAGATTTAGTTTTTTAATTCAAATTTTATATTCAAATTGAATTTTTAAATAATTTACATTTTTAATTTCAAATTCTGAATTTGAATGCAAATTACGAATTCATATTTCATTTTTAGTTTTTGTGTTTGAGTTCATTTTTTAAATTCAAATTCAAAATTTTCACTTCAAATCTAAAATTTTAATTCAAATTTCAAACTTAAATTTGAAATTCATTATCAAATTTAAATTTGAATTCAATTAAAAATTTAAATTAGAATTCAAACTCGATCAATATTTTAAGCAAATGAGAAAGGGAAATTTAAATTTATTTTACATTTATTAAAGTTTAGGTAACTAAGGGTGGGGAAAGGTAATTTAATAATTTTGCCTAAGTAAGTTGTACGATAAGTCGCAGTCTACTATACAAAGTACCCACTCCCTCCTAGTGATATTTTGGGAGCTATCTTGCACTATTAGTAACACTGCATTACTAACCCATTAACTTGCGGTACAAACCAAACACGACAATTTGAAAAGATTACTACTATCCTACAAACCGAACAGACGCTAAAAAGACATCTTCTTCGTTTATTAATTAAAAGACCACTCAATCTTCTACTAGTGTTGCGACCTCTAGTTCTCCATTGTTGCAAGTCTTTATTGGATGGTTTTGGTCAGGATGGTGAAAAGCTTCATTCTTTAATGGGTATGGGTATGATCACTGCAACCCTTCGCTCTCACAAATTGCCTAGGGCCCATTAGGTAGTTAGTAGAAATTATATAAAAGAAGGGTAAAAAAGTTATTTTACTTTAACTTGTTACAGCTAAGTGTTTTGTTTTATCCATACTCGGCCCAACCCAGCCTCATGTTATTTCGAATATGACTCGACCCACACATGACCTCCCGCCACAGGATAGGATGCTGGCCCATTTAAACCAACACCCTGGAGCCTTACGCCACTTAGAACATTACTCGGCCCAACCCAGCCTCATGCTATTTCGAATATGACTCGATCCACACATGGCCTCCCGCCACAAGGCAGGATGCTGGCCCATTTAATCCAACAATCCTCCTTCCAGCACCTGCACATATTTGCAGCATGCGGGAATCGAACCCGTGACCACTGGTTTTGATACCACTTGTCAAATTGTTGGCACTGACCATTAATCCCAAGAGCTCGAGCTGTTAGAAATAAGTAACCAATTCATATAAAACGTACAGATACAACGTCCACGGGTCTCTATTGTAATTCGGCCCAACCAGCCTCACACCACTTCAAACATGACTCGGCCTAACCCAGCCTCACGCCATTTCGAATATAACTCGGCCCACATATCGCCTTCCGCCACAGGGCAGGATACTGACCCATTTAAGACAACAGATTTATCGATCCTTCAAAAAATTCTAATAAGTTTAGAAAATTTAGAAAATTTTGGTTAAAGTAAAAGTTCTAAGTGGCGTGAGGCTGGTTGGACCGAGTCACAATCAAGACCCGTGGATGCTGTATTTGTACGCTTTAAGTGAATTGGTTGAATATTTCTAACAACTCGAGCTTTTGGGATTAATGGTCAGCGCAAACGATCTGACAAAATCTAATCATTTAAATTTTATAGCAATTTATTATTATTCGATATTTTTATAGGGACGTCTATAAAATTAACTCTAAATTTTACTATAATAGCGCACTTATTGTAGCAATTTTTTCTAATTACTACTAAAGTTTTTCAGCTAAATGTAGTAATTCTTATGGCGATTAATATAGTGTTTGAAGTGTGCATAGGCAATTTAGTTCCTTAATAGTGTGCATGTTAGTTATTTGAACATGCAAATCGCTAATTCTCTTGTTAAATTAAAGCCATATTGAGTATTTTAAATTTTACAACCAAACTTTATGATCTTGGGTGTCAAATATTGCTAGTTTAATTAGATAGATTGCTAATTATCTTGTTAATATTTTTTTACTTTGTAGATCTAGATCAATTTTTACAGTTTATTTTGTGACCGCTAAATGCATTGAATAGTAATGTCAAAAATAATAAAAGTTTTTTAAAAAAATTTATATTTGGCGAACCATATTTAATGGTTCATTTTATTAATGAAGTAGAAGCATACAGCACTTGTTCTTTAGACCTATTTGACATGAAAAGCTGTCCAACTTTACTTGTAGAGTACACTGAGACAAATACAATATTTTTCTACCATATTTTTTGAGTGCATGTAGGTATATATGCTTGTACGGAGATAAATACTTTTTTTTTTTCATCATATTTTCTCACCATATGTAAATCAATTAATCTTTTTGTAATTTCAAATAGAGTGCAAAATTTATAGATATATGCTTCTTCAGTATGACACAGGTCATTACATCTTCAGCTAATTAACTCGGAGTGACTTATGTACGCAGCAACGAATTAATCCGCACTTACAAACAGCGAAGTAAAAATGGCAAAAACACTTGTATAGTGTTATAGTACAATAGCACTTCCCGATGGGAAAGAAAACTGTTTTACTTTTAAGGCCCAATTCAAAATGGACCCATCCCATCACGTAAAAACATAAAAAAGAAAGGGACCAAACTACAAAATTTAGGAATCATTGTACGACTCTTTCGTACCAATAGAGTAATATATATTACGAGGAAGCATGCAGGAAGGGAAGATATAAATCTTACATTCTTTTATCTAAGCCACCGTTTGGTTCGGGATTAAGAAAAAATAGCTATTTCAGAGATAGGGTTAAGTTCAGGGTTAAAATGGTGTTAAAATTTTTTTATGTTTGGTTGGAGGTTGGAGTTAGTTTAGGATAGTGAAAAAAAGTGTTTGGTTGGAATAGGTGGGATAAGAAAATAATGATTGATAAAGAAGAAAAAGGTGAGGGCTCGTAATGCGTGTGGGGTTAAAGTTGGGAGGGGGAGTAGGATTAGTAAACCCCACTAACCCGATTTGGGGTGGAGTTTACTAACCCCACCCCTTAAGAGTGGTGTTTGGGTATAAATTGGGAGTTAAGGGATAATTCCACCCCTTAACCTCCAACCAAACGGTGGCTAAAGATTCAATATAAGCCTTTGTCTTGTAAAAATTATTATTTTCTTAATGCTAGAAACTTAATAAATTTTTAAATTCTAGGATAATGGGGTGCAAGATTTCCCTCTGGCTAGCTTACTGGCCGGATTAAGTATGACCAGCTTTTCAGCCGAAATGCAACCAGTAGTCTGGTTGTTCCTCCTCTGCTCCCTCATCTAATAGCTTTCTGGATATTGCCGCTTCTCCATATGTTTCTTCACAGTCATTAAATATATATGGCTTTTCTTTTTTACTTCTCTCCCTCCTGCTTTAGTCTATTGGTTTTTCTTCTATATTTATTGGACACCTATTTGGTCTTTTCAAATACTACGGCAAAAAAAATAATATTTAATGACATTTTTTTTCAGTAATTTATGATGTTTAAATTATTTCAAATCAGCCTATCGTCATATTAGAAAGTATCGGGAAATAAAGAATTATCATGTATATACTAATATTTATATCATGCGTTGGTGAGATATATTTTGATATTTTAAAACGTCAAGATTTTTTTTTTTAATTAATCCAGACGCTATAAAGCGTCAAAAATTAAAAAATACTGGTGGTGCAGTTATCTTTCAATACATTGGCTTTTATACAAAAGAGGACATTGAAGAAATCTTATTGGTTCATATAACGACGTTTTTAACGTCGGTGTGTGCTATAAAGTGGGAAAGCTTCCTTTCGTCAAAAGAGCATTCTTATAGTAAAACTTTTTTGAAGTGAAGTGTAGTCGATGATGCTGCGCATATATAGTAGATTCAGATAGTAATAATATTGATAGCTGAGATAGATTTTAAGTTACGAATTAAAGAGTTTCTTGGTGATTGGCTATGTGTTATGATTTTTCTATATTTATTTTTTAAAATTGTTTTTGAGCTCAATGTTCATGAGCTTGATTACTTTGTTACTTTACATGTGTAGTCTGCATTTGTGAATCGTTTTTTTATTTTATTTTATTTTTTATTTTCTCCACTATTCGGTTTAGAGTTTTATTCAATTCCTTTAATTTGGAGTGTTATAATTAAGGAACTAAATTGAAAATTGTTTCCCCATTTTATAATCAATTAATTAAGCTCTGCTTATAATGAAATACCAAGCACTTTTTCCTTAACCCAACAGTAACAAAATTCACCGACCGTCACTAGAGCAAGTGGCAAAGGGCTTGGTGGTTGGTACCCGAGACCCAAGTCCGAATCCTAGTTGATTCACATTTTCAGTTAAGTTTATTTCTAAATGAAATAAACGAAGCGGGTAACGCGCGTGCTACCTATCTCTCAAAAAAAAAAAAACCATTAAAAAAAACAGTAACAAAATTCTACGGCAACATGCCTCAATCCGTACATACGTACGTACAATGCATTGCGTGCATGCATGCGTACGTAAGAACATGCATACACGTGTTTGTGTGAGTGTTTATTGATGTGTTAATTAATGTATGAATATATATAAATAAAAATAAATAACTAAATATGTAAAATACATGAACATGTTTGTGCAAACTTTTATTATGGGCCCACAAATAAGTTTTGGTGGGCCTTGCAATTAAATAAGTTCATACGTACCGATGTTTCTGTGGGAGCTCTTATGCCTTAAAAGAAAATAAATAAATTAAAAAATATATTAATGAAGCCCTCTTTTCTGTTTTCTTTAAATTAGTAAATAGTGAAAATTAATGGTTATTTACTACGATCTCTTACTAGGTGGTAAATGTACAACTCGTAAAATATATGTAAAAAACAAGCGGTAAATGAGAAATATGATCATATATCTAAAACATATATATTATATTCAGTCTCTTAAGTTATTTTTTTCAAAATATTATAAATCACTTCTTTAATAAAAACAAATACTATTTACCAGATTAATTTCTTTTAACTGATAGCCATGATTATTTTTGAAGAATTAATAATGCATTTCACCTGTGTATGAAATAATTTGTATTAATTGTTTCTAAGAAGCAAGTTAAATGCCATATATACGAATGGTGTTGTGAACATCTAACCGTGCTCATCATCTACCAATTACTATATATATCATTCTCTTCTAAGAGGCGCTATTTGGTTGCATGCATTTTCAACTGTATTACAGTTGAAAATGCATGCATCTATTAATTTTTTATTTAGTTTGGTGTTGTTAGACTCAACTGTTGCAGTTGCATTTGCATCAGAAGGCCCAACTACAACAGTTGAGCCGGAGTCGGCTTACCCATTAAAAATATAAATAAAGTGTGCTTTTTTTTTTTTTTTTNACATATTCATGAAATCTGATAGGATTTAGTAATGTCTGTTAGGATCAATAAATTTATTTCATATGCTTCTTACTTTTCAGTCTGCTAGTTTAATAATATCTTATTTTTTATTTTGACCAAATTTATAATATATTTACATTCAAAATTTATTAAATTCATACATAATTTTATAATATATAAATTATATATAGATATAAAAATCTTAATTAATAATTAAAACATGATTACGTTATTGTCAGAAGAGGTGATCTTTTATTACCTCACCTTTCTATCTAAAAATTAACAGAATTTACAAATACAAATCTCAATTGCAGACTACCAAACAGAAGAAATGTAACTGTAGCAGTTGCAACTGCATAAAACAAAACTGACTAGGTGTAGTTATGACTGCAGCATTTACAACTGCATGTACTTCCAACTATACTGTTTTTGTAACTATATCCAACCAAACGACCCCTAAGTAATACATCTGCAAGAACTGTACGCGTGTGAATGCATGGGTCGAACACCTTGTTCAACAAGGTACTTTTATTTACCTGAGATGATGCAGTAGTTTGTGACACCTCTAAAATTTGAAATAGTACTACACGTAAGTTATAATAAAACTAAATCTCTTAACCCAGTTTTAGTATTTTGAGAATTGGTTAAACTAAAGAGGTTAAGAGGATTAAGCATGTTAGAGTTATAGTATTTTTAGGATTGGTGATCATCTGAGAAACGAGGTGCCACAATTGGTATAAGAGGCGATCACTAGCCAAAAGTGTGAGATAAGTCTCGCCTAAGTCATGATCATATAACAGGTAGAGAATGTTTAGATTCAAAAGATTAAGAGGGTTAAGCATATTAGGACTAAAGTAAATCTAAAATAAATAACTCTGAAAAATGGACGTTACATAATTGGCATATAAAAATATAATTAAATGCCTTCACGGCAATTTATAATACAAGTATCTCTAAATTATTTTTTTATAATAAAATAAATTATTTGGAAAGAAAAAAAAAATTTTCTTATAAAATAAGTAACAGCACAGGTGCCCTGCAATACACAAAAGCCAAAAATATTTTTAGACCACCAAAAAGGAAAAAAAAAATAAAAACCTTTTGTTTGATACTTGTGCCTTATGATGTATAAAATTACGCGCGATTAAATAAAAGGTCAATACTTTTTCAAATAATTTATTTAACTAGCATTTTTATAGAAGTTCGAAATCGAAATTATTTTAATTATATAATAAAATCTGTAACTATATTGTGGCAATTAAACAGTATAGCAACAATATTTGAGACTAATTATAGTTGAATTTATACTTGTTTTGTTGATGATTTTAAACATTACAAGAAGAGTAAGATGATAAAACTAAAGGTGTCCGTGAACCGGATCGGGTCTGGAGAGCTAATATACTGTATCCGTACCCTAAAAAAAAATGGTCAGAAAAATATATATATACCTTACCAATTTAACTTACTACAACAAAAACGGCCTATAACGACACTTTTAAATGTAGGTACATGTCAAAAAAGTGCTGCTAGCTAAAATTACCGACACTTTTAAAAAGTGTTGCTATATGTGGGGTCGCTAGGCATATAGTGACAGTTAAAGAGTGTCGCTATAACCTAAAAGAGTGCTGCTAATTTATCAACAATTATTTAAGCATTTAGCAACCGCCGAAACTCTATCTCGTTGGCTGCGGTGGCGGAGGAGGACGACAGGAAAGGCTCTTCGTCTAGAATTTCAGTGGATTGAGTGAAGAGAGAAGAAAAAATTCATGATTTCTTTTTTTTTTTCTGTCTGTTGTAATCGGTAAGGAATGGTTGGTAGTATGATAGAGTAATCTTTTATTTTAGTTGATTGGGCTTTATATTTACATAAATAAGTGTTTTTACAGTTTTAGATAAAATGGGAACACCTTTCGAGCTCGATCGGATCGAACCTGGTACTTAATGAATCTACTAATATATACGTCAGGCCTAAATGAAAGTCTGTGTAAGTTACTACCCGTATACTATCCTTAAGAATGGTACTGGTCGGTCTAAATTGGTCTGGTACGCCGTGTATAATAATAATAATATATATACTATTGAGCTGAATTTATCGATAGCAAACGCTTCCTTACGGCATCGTTTTTTGATGATAAGCCTCCTAATCGAACATACGCAGCGTACATAACTATACACTTAAGTGTTAGAAATCAAATATACATTTCGAATTGTTCTTATCCATCGAGTGACGACAAAAAAACGTCTGAAAATGATATCTTTAAAAAAAGATGATAGGATTCTTGTAATAGATAAATAAATCCTGTTTTAAATAATTTAATTAATTTTCTACAAAATCAGATTGGATATTTAACATGTAAACGAGAAAACCCTCAATAAACGACTATTAAAATTACAAATTGTGAAAACTGCCTTTGTCATTAGACAAATGATGCTAAAAGATTGAAATTGATTTATAAAATACTTCAAGTCATAATCAAGTTCAACATGTCGATCGACGATGGAGCTCTCTCATCTAACAATGTGCAGAACCCGATTGCTATCATAGTATCCAGCTCAACTCTCTCTCTCCTCTCTCGTCACGCCCCGGGCTCTGCCTATTTGGTCGAGTTCGGGCACGCCAACAGACCGCCGAACGGACAGGGTTTCCCTATACCGCGGACAGAGTCTCCCCTGTACGTCCAAGGCGTCGCAATCGATACAATTCACGATGTTCCAACCAGGAATTGAATTCAACCAAAGATTGCATAAGGAAGTATCAAAAACATAAACCAACTAAGTTATTACAACATTCATCTTAGGTGTATTTTACATCACAATTTTCTGTTACAATCAACTTTCAAAATACAATCTAGTTAACACAATTATTACAAGTTTGATACATTTGTGTTCTTTGTCTTCAAACCCCTAAGCTAGACCACCTCGGGGTACCGCTATCTCAGTCTCGGGGGTAGGGCCGCTATCTACGGAGCTATGCCCTTGCCTCGCGCCGCCGCTCCGCTCACGTGCGAACCTGTAACACTCCAAAACAACGTGGGGTAAGAACGAACTCCATGGTTCCCAGTGGGTACGGCCACCCAAGGAAAAAGCTCAACCAATAGGTCTAATGAGGCACTGCAACAGGTTAGTCCAATAACATAAAACAGATATTTATACATTTCCTCGATATTGAACTACATGTCATGCCTCGCGATATGCAATATGAAACTATGCAACTATGCAAGTAGAATAAATAATTTTACTTTCTATCATTTTCATTCTTTATTGCTAGCCATTCTTTAGTACTTGCAACTCTTTCTTTACTCTTAGCTATTCTTTATTCTTTAGCTACAACTTACTCATCGGCCATTCTTTTCTAAGGTTACTCTTACCTTAGTCCTCTATGCAACCCGACTCGGTCTTGAGTAAATCAACTGCGAATAATCCGCGCTCTGTCGGCTCAAGGTAAAGAAACTCTCACATGCATCTCAGCCTACCACAACCTGCCGCACTCTATGACTGAGCCACCCGGCGGCGAAATCGTCGCACATACGCCACGACAATGGCTCAAGTCAAGCGGCGGTATAATCCATAATTCGGCATAACCATCCGGCGGCGAAATCGTCGCACACGCCACGTCAATGGTTGGCCCCGGACGGCAAAATCGTCGCACACGCTCAACACCACTTTGGGTGTTCCTTAACTCTGGGATTCCGGAATCCATTTCATATAACTCGAGGGTTGGTCTTAACCCTATAGTGTCGACCTATCTAGGTCCAATATTCTTTCTACCCTAGGTCCACTTGACACTAGGCTAACACTTTTATCACATAACCTAGGTTTACTTTAACTCTAGGTTCAATATCTTTAACTCACAACCTAGGTTGACTTGACTCTAGGTTCATTCTCAACCTATGTTCTCTAACATTAGGTTTAATGCCATTCTTGTTTAACCTATGTTCTTTAACATTAGGTTTAATGCCATTCTTGTTTAACCTATGTTCATTAACACTAGGTTCACGTTCACTCTTATCCATCCTAGGTTCATGACGCTAGGTTATATGCCACACTTGTTCAACCTATGTCCTTGACACTAGGTTCGGTGCCACTCGATCTATATATACATATGTTCTTTACTTAGCATTCGGCATTAGCATCCCAATAACATGCTTATCATACACTTTCTTTAGCATTCTTATTTTATGTCAATATGCATTCACTTAGCATTTTTACATTCGCATTTCTATACATGCGACATGACGAACATGTGTTATTTACTTAATGCTTTCCACTTAGCATTATCTACACTATGTTATTATGCATTACTTAGCATTCTCACATTATGACCATATGCATTATTTGATAGCCTAACATAGCATTTCACCTTATGTATTGTGTGTTCTACCACTAGCTACCATTACATGCATCAATGATAACCATTTATCTCAAACATATAGGCGACCTAGTTGCTTCAGTAAACACAACCCACCTCAATTCGCACTCCGATTGCTTGTTGTCACTTGCAATCGACCTCCCGCGGCACCCGTGACCCGGTTCGGCTCGAACTCTCGCGCGACCATCCGAACAGCCACCAATCCGCGATCCGAAAGCTGTTTGATCCTTAGCACGACGCCACGATGCTCCAGATCCGTTTTCGTGATTTTTGGACGTTTATTCCGCGTGCTGCGGCCATCTGTACGAAAAATGACGTTTTTGTCAATAACTTTGCGTACACTAGTTGTATTGTCGAACCGAGCGTTCCATCGGGTTCGTTTGGTCCCCAATTAGGTTTCCAAGAAGTCAAAATAGATCAAATCCCCATATGAGGAAAACCCCTCTTTGGGATGCCCTAATATGACATTTGCTCAAAGTCCCGGATTTGATCTATAAAACTAAGCAAAGCTAGCTTAGAATTCCTCTAGAAGTTCTCTAACATCATTTCCAAGTCATTCTACCCAACCCTAGGGCATCAAAAGCTAACCCCAGTTTTTCACCATTGGAGCACTATGCAGAAAACATGGTTTTCATGTGTTCTTCAACTACAACGAGGTTTCTACACTTGTAAGAAAATCAAAACCAAAGATCTAGGGTTTAAAAAACAAACCCTAGCCTTAATCTTACAAGAAACCATTATCACTTCAAGAAGCTTAACTCTCAAGCTCCTTCAATGGCCCAAGAAGAAGATGAAAGTGATGAAGATCTCCCTCCAAGCTCCTTCTCCTTCCTTTCTTTCTCTTTTCTTTCTCTTTTCCTTGCTCACGGTTGAGAGAGAGAGAGAGACACGAGAGAGGGAGAGAGAAAGAGAGCTGCTGTGAAGGGAGGGGTTTGGGATATTTTATAACATGCAACATTTGCAAATAAACCCCACAAACAATCATATTTGCAACAGATCAATTCTGTGCTGTTCTGCCAAAGTGTACCGGTACACTTTCCCGTGTCACCGGTTCCACGACAACGCAGAGGCAAACCCGAGAGCAGATCTCTCATTTTCGCCCAAAATGTACCGGTACACTTTGATGTGTCACCGGTTTCACATGCTGAAACCGGTGACAGGTCGCTTGCTGTACTGGTACACTTGCTCCAGACTTGGGTTTTGATTTCGACTCGACTCCATTTCGCTCTGGTCGATACTAGAACCTTTCTAACACTTTTAGAACTCACTTTTAACTCTTCGAAGCTAACATACACCGCAACTTCATAATTTTAGAAGTTCGGTATGTTACATTCTCCACCCCTTAAAAGAATTTCGTCCGCGAAATTCAAATCATACCTCAATTCAATTTATCGCATAATTTGAGGGTCCCAGTACACTTTCGCACTTCGGAGTGGCCTTTCTCTCACCGGATCAATCCAAAAGGCCCACCACGGAAGGTGTGAGACTAGCTTCACTCACATTCGCCAAGTGCAACACCGAAAGTGCACTACAACTCCGCAAGTCTCGGTGGCAGCGTGAGTCGATACTTGACGACTCCACACGCTCCAACACCATTTACCAACCTGCTAGCAAAGAACTCCTCTTTGCATTTCTCATCTCATCAGGGAAAACACTGCGATTCGATCACCGGCATTGCTTAGAAGCAATATCGTTGGTGCATTGACCAATCGCGAGTGCTCCAACCTCAACCGAATCTCGCTCTATTACGAGATGGCACACTCCGGCATATCTCGATTCCAATCCTCAAGAGTGCTTTACGTCATTTCTCACGTGGCTATCCAATACTCAAGTGTCTCCAAGAGACTACTTATTTTCTCTTTCCATTGCCACGACCAACTCGACTTTGCTGTCGCAAACTGCTCACGAAGACTATACTCGTGAATCCTAATCCCAACTTCTCAACAGAGTTACCGGCCAAGCCACTTTCCTCGGTTTCCGCAGGTGGTGCATAGACCGCCAACTCTACGTAGGCCTACCGTCTAACCTGTCTCGACACACGCAACATCTCTCGCTCGCAAGCGTAGACCCAATCAACATTTCGGGCGAAATTCTCACTTGGGAATTCGCACACACTCCAACCAGGAGCTATTAAGACTCCAAACCACGCCAAATTCTCGGGTTGGGTCACCACATACTTGGTGTATCCTCGATCTCACGATCCAACATGTGGCATTCCACGCACCCGGGTCTAAGCTCGGACTACTGTCATGACCAAAACTCTGCCCTACCCGTAGGTACCGGGCTGCTATCACTCACAGCTGACTGCGCCTGCCCGAGGGCCCAGGCTCCACAGTCCATAAGGCGTCCAGGTACGGGTCGTCCCTAAGTACTACCCACCGTCATCCCGCACGACATAGTCTATCAAGCTCTAAGTACCATTACTGGCTCCTAAGCACCTAGTGCGAGCCATCAGCCCCACGAGTGATCAATGTCCCGTTTCACACTTAGCCATGCTAACGTGCTACTGCCAACACACTTTTGGCTGAGTCAACACCGCACACCGCGAGCACTAATACTCGAGCGCTCTACACGTCTCTATAGCGTTCCAACTATGTCAAGCATCAGGCAACCTTGCCTATGCACACTAGCCACGCAAGCACGACTCAATCACCTCAATTAGAGGTACTACTAAGCCAACGTGCTCGGACTCGGCAACTAATCGACTACTTTCGCAATAGTGATTTCACCCTCACTGTTCGATCCAACGGAACTACATTCGAATAGCTCAATCTACTCGGGTTACTCGGGTATCCTCACACATCATAGCTCGACTCTCGTAATCTACTATCCATTGCCTTGAGGGTCGCCTCAGCACTTCGCGTTCACTGTGAGTCTCATTTCTCGGGCAAGAACCCTTACTAGCCATTTGCTAGCACGGCTCGGCTCTCTACTTGCTCCAGCAGGCGCTACACTCGCCGCATATGCATGCCCGGGTATCTAACTCTACCCGTCCCCACGGTCCCTACTATGCAATGTATAAATAGTAGCAACTGACCACATGATAAATGCATGCAATGCACCAACTTGAGATTATGCAAAAGTATATGCTTTCTTAACTAACTCATACCTGCCATGATGTNATATATGTATATAAACTTTATTAAATAGTAAGTGGACAAACTGTAAATCTCCCCCTATAAAGAGAATATAAGTTATAATAATTATTAATATTACATACTAACATTAAAAAAAAAGAAAAGAAATAAAGAGGAATTTGAAAATTTACTAAATAGAATATTTATTAAAAAAAATTAGGTTGTCGACTATGATTGGAGAAGGGATTTGAAAAAAAACTTACTTGTGCCATGCCTATGGGGAGTAAAATAGCTGATGATGATAACGATGGAAATATTATTTCATAAAAACTCTTAAGCGAAAATTAGAAAAAAGAAAGGAGTAAAAAAGCAACTAATGTTTTATTGTTTCATTGTTTCACTAGGATGAAAATTTTTAGAGACCCTTCATATGTAAATTCTATTAAAATTGATCCTTCAATTTTAAAAGTTTAGATCTTTTTTATTTACTATCAGATATTTCATAGGGTCCGGATCCGGGTCCGGATTTGAAAACTATTCCGGACCCTATCTATTTAAAAGTTGGATTCCGGTCAGGTCCAAATCGAGTATGGGTATAAAATATCCAAACTCATACCCGAAACTTTAATGGGTAATTTTTTTTACCCGTATACTATCCATTTTTTATCGGATCCGGTTCAGGTCCGGATAGGGTTCGGGTCAGGTACGGTATATCGGATATTTTGGACAGCTTTAGATAAAACATTGGATTAATTAATTGCACCATTGATCCCTACCCTTTAAACTTTGTTATAGTTAGGTCTCATCCATCTATACTTTTTAGTAATTCTTACATAATATATATCTCACCTCAATAACTATAAAGATCTATATATTCATACACATCATAGGTCACGGTTTGGTATATAGCTTGTGATCAATTTGAGTAGTGATTTTTTAAAATCTCAACGCTATGCTCGGGTACTCCAAAATAGGCAAGACGAAGATAGTGTGCGAGGTCGGGATTGGTTGTATACGTGGAGAATAACATTGAGTGAGAGTAGCGAGATTAGATTTGACGTAATGCATGAAGAGGTGTATGAAAAAGAAACAGAATGAAAAAATAGATTAATGTTACGGACTAATTGTGCAATTAATTTTAAAATTAAGGATCCAATTGAGGAAAAAGTAAAAATGTCGGAGCAAAACTAAAAAAAATGGGAAAAAGATTGGAAAGCACTGGTACAATTAAAGCCAAAACATTAATTGGTAACTCATATATAACTAGAATTATCATTAATTGGTAACACATAATAACGCTCTAGTGCATCTTTTGTTTCGAATTTATTGCTTTATTAATGTACCCAATTAGTTAGAACTATTCTTGATAACTATATGCCATTTCGAAATGGACCATCAACTTCTTCTTCTTTTTTTTATTGAAACCCTTTTAAATATTTAGAATTAAGTAATTTCATAAAAAGCTTAAAATGTTTGTACAATTTAATAATCTTAATTGCTTTTAGTAAACAAAACAGATATAATTAATGATTAGTTACTAATAAAGTTATTAATTTGATAAAGTTTTCAACTTAAGCAAGAATAAAAACTCAAATTAAAAAAAAATAAGAAGTTCATGGGGTCTGAAATAAAAATAATTGAGAGATTTATATCAAATAGCCGCCTATAGTTTGTGTTGTATTTTAAAGTAAAAGAGAAAAAAAGAAAAAGGTCAATTTCGGGATGCAGGATTAAACGACTTGGGTACCTCGCGATCCAAGCACCTACCACTTAGGGATGTCAACGGATCAGATTCGGAACGAGTTTTTCAAAATCCGAATCCAAACCTAACTACCAAACTTGAAATTCGAATTTGAATCTGAATCTAACGAATTTTAATAATACATATGCAAATCCGAACCGGACCAAAAATTTAAAATCTGAATCCAAATTCGAAACCAAAATAATTATATTTTTCACCATATTTCAAAACATATTGTATTAAACTTAAATTTTTAAAATACAAATTGAAATGTAATATTAAACGTTTATATATATGTTGTATAATTTAAAATCAATTCGGATTTGGGTCAGGTTTGGGTTTGGATCGGGTACAGATAAAATTCATACCCGATCCGAATACAAATCTGTCAGATTTTTATTTTTTATATCCATATCCGAAACTGTATCTATTTAGCATCGATAAATTCGTTTCGAGCTCTCTATATATATAATATATACACTTAAAATCTCTACATTTTCCAATATTATTCACACACACACACTCTCTCTCTCTCTCTCTCTCTCTCTCTCTCTCTCTCTCTCTCTCTCTATATATATATATATATATATATATATATATATATATATACCTTAAGGGCCTGTTTGTTTGCACAGAAGTGGGGTGGAAGTGGGAAGAGGGAAGTAATTTTCGGTGAAAACTGACCACTTCCGTTGTTTGGTTTACCGTAATTTTATTACGCTCGAAAGTCTAGTTCACCCAAATTAATGAAATTGACTTCCCTCTCCCATGGAGGGAAGTCAATTTCGGTGAGGTAAAAAGAGATAAGAGTGGGAATTGATGTGTTAGGGTTACCCTCTTCTCTACCCTTTCTTTTCATCCAAATATATTCAATTGTGGAAGTAATTAAATTTTTTATTTTGATTGTATGTCTAAAATTGACTTCCCCCTTTCTACTTTTCCCAATATCATTCAAATATAGAATTAAAAATATGAATTTACACTGATCGTCTTTAAAGCAAGTGGCAAAGGATTTGTTGGTTGGTATTAGAGGTCTCAAGTTCAAATCCTAGTTGATTCACATATTTAGCTAATTTTATTTTTAAATAAAATAAACGAAGCGGGTGGCGTGCTATCTATCTCTCAAAAAAAGTGAATTTACATTTCAGAGTTGAATAATTTTTTGAATCCAAATTCAGATTTATCTTCAGATCAGAATTTGAAACCATATTTGAAATTTAATTCAAACTTTTAACTTAAAATTTAAATTCATGTACAAATCTTGAATTTGATTTTCAAATCTAAGATTTGATATGAAATTTCAAATTTTCAAATTTAAATTTTAAGATAAGTTCAAATTTAAATTTTAAATTTATTTCAAAATTCAATTCAAATTTGAAACTTTCTATATTCTAAATTTAATTTTAGATTTTTTATCTTAATTAAAATTTTAAATTAACCAAATGCAAAGTTAAATTATAATTTTGATCTTTTGGTTTAAATTTGAATTGTATTAGATTTTTTTTTTCCCACTCCGGCACTCCGCTCTAAATCCTAATTCTAGGTAATATTCCTATCATATTAATATATTATCATGTTCAATATAATACTGGATATTAGCTACAACAAAAAATAGTATCTAAACTCTAAAAAAATCACTGCATACAATCGTTATGAACAGGCCATAACCTTAAAAATCAGGGAAAACTTCAAATATCCCTGTGGTTTCTCACTTTCTCACTTTAGTATCTTTTCGTTTAAAGTGTATCAAATTAGCCCATGTGGTTTCGCATTTTCTCACTTTAGTACCCTGCGATTTAAAGTGTATCAAGTTAGTATCATGTGGTTTTATTTTTCTCTCACCGGAGTGTAACTATTTTTCTTCCTCTTCCTCGCCGGCATGCTTCTCAACCCCGAGAAGCACTTCCTCTTCGTCGCCGACGGCGGCAGTAGGGACGGCGGGTTTGTTTGGCGGGTAGAAAATCCGCTGCAGTAGAGGTGGAGGGAGAAGGCGAAGGAAGAAGACGCATTACCGTTCTCGTTATCGTCACGGAGGGCCGCGGAGACGCTGGGAGAATTGAAGGGAAAAAAAAAAAAAAANGTGCGCGAGCGAGGGTGAGGGCGTGAGGTGCATAGACGATGGGGGCCGTTTTCGCCTTCGCCTCCGTCGCCTTCTTCGGCGAGAAAAAAAAAATGAACGCCACAAAAAAAAAAAATGAGAGAGAGAAAAAAGTATAAGAGTATTTTGGTCAGTTTACTAAAAATTCGGACCAAATTTGTAAAATCGAAAAGGTGCCTCAATTTTGCAAAAGCTCAAAACTTATGGAATTTTTATACAAATTGGTCTAAATTTTTTTCTTAAAGCTTTTAGCAATGCTATATATCTGTAAATTTATAATATGATGCAAATCTTACACTAAAAGACCAAAATTATTCATTTGTCTTGTCAACTTTTCTCTTTTAAATTCTTAAAATCTAAAGAAAAATTTAAAACTCTTATTAGAGCCAAAAAGGGTATACGATGCATACTCCATAATTGAGTATACATACAGTATTTTTCTAAATGCTGTTATCTGTACGCCTATCGACTTGGTGTAAAATTGCATTCCACTTATAATTTTCCAAGTGCTATTATTTTTCTACTAGATTTTTAAATATATTTTAATTCTCAAAATTTATTTATTTTTGTAAATCTAGAATGAGAGAGGTGTAGAGTTTAAATCTGTATATCGTTGTTTAGGTAGCATTTTTTTTTCTTTGTTAAAATGTGTGGAACTTATTATAACTATAAACCATTTGAATTTTGCTAGTCAATCTTTTAAAATTTTGATTTTACTAACTAACCTTTCAATTTGAGTAATTTGAGTTAATCAACGACATTTTCATTTCAAAAGTTAAACATATTGTTAATTTTTACAAATTTAGTTAGTATATTTTAGAAAAAACTTCAAATACCGCCCATGTGGTTTCGCACTTTCTCACTTTAGTACCATGTGGTTTAAAGTGTATCAATTTCGTACCTCGTGATTTTATTTTATTTTTTTATTATCCCCTCCATTAATTTTTTTTCATTAAATCAGTGAACTAAAACGTATTAAAGTGAATATTCAATAAATCTATGTAGGGTGTCTGAAATTTTTGTATATAATTTAACGAAATATTAACGGAGTAGCTGGCGAAAAGAGAAAAATAAAACCACAGGGTACTAATTGATATATTTTAAACCACAGGATACTAAGTACCACAGGAATGATATCTGAAGTTACACTATATTTTATACAATTCTCATAACTATAAGTTTATTAAAATATATAATTAGCCTAAATTTTAGAGTCAAAATACAGCTGAGTAACTCAAAACAAAGAGAAATTAAAAATTAAATAATAAAATTAAAATTTTAAAGGATGGAATAACTAAATTCAAATGAATCAATGTTGAGTTATTAAGGTCCATAGATTTTTCACCTTTTTCCTCTTTCTAAAGTTCTGTTATTAGAGTTCTTCTTTCTTGTGACCCTAGGAAGTATAGGGGCACATGAAATTACACATGAGAAAGGAAAGGCATTTAAGGAGGCTTGGTGGGTTGGTCTTGTCTGTTTTATTTCTTGTGGGATCTGCAGCTGGGATTTCACCACTGAAACCACCAACTGATCAAGAAGAAGAGAGAGAGAGAGAGAGAGAGAGAGAGAGAGAGAGAGAGGCACTGAAGAGAGAGAGAGAGAGAGAGGGGAATAGGCAAAGAGAAAAGGAGCCTGAAACAACAACTTAAGATCAAAGCCATTTGGGGTCTTTAGCAGAGGGCATATTCCACAAACATAGTAAACAGTAGGAGGAGATTTGCAGGAAAGAAAAGAAAAAAAATTTTAAAAAAAAATGTCAGGTCCCTCACCAGTCACCACTAACTATTTTGTTCTTTTCTTCTGCTTCTTATTCTTCAATTCCCCATCCCCCACGCTTTTTATCTCCCTCTCTCCCCCTCTCTCNTTTTCCACTCCATTGACCACCAAGAAAAAGGTTCTCCTCCCTCCCTTTGTCTCTTTGCCCATCTGAGAGAATATGGCTGTGTGGGTTCCTTTTCTACTTCCATCACCTTTCCTATCCTCATCATTATACTCCCTCCCTCTTTTTTTCTTTTGTTTTTTGTCCCTAATAACTGTTCCATAGAGCCACCCCCCCCCCAAACCAACTGTTCTTGCAGTTCTCATGTTGAAGCAATTCAAGATGGGTTGTGACCTTCAGGTGGATGTTAATGGGGAGGAGACCTTCTTTGTGGATAAGGTAACATCTAATTTTTCTTCAATCTCAGTATTGGTATCCTCAAAACTTGTTTATTTGACATGTCTCTCTCTCCACTAAGCATTTCTCTTTGCTATTCCTTTTTTTGATCCTAGCTAGTGTCTGCTGCTGCTGCTGTTGGCCTGGTTCTCTAGTTCCAAGCTATTTACTTTTGAAAGTATCTTCTTGCCTTTTGGATCATTTATTTTTTGTCAAGTGACATTCAAAATAATCTTTAGATTTTTCTTCTTTTTTTTTTTAAAAAAAAAATCTCTATTCTGTTGGCCAATTAATGTTTTCACCCCATTTTCATGGAACGTAGGATTCAGTGCTAGCTTAATTCCTATACTTACTTAATTTTTTTCTTTTCCTTTTTTCTTTTTTAACTTGTAACTTTTATCCTATCATTTATGGCCAATTGATTGCATGGTTTGGGCTCTTTTCTCCTCTCATTTATTACCCATGCATGGGAGCATTTAATGCTGCATATATACATTTTAATCTCCCTTTTGCTTTCCCCTCTCACAGTTATTATTTGTTTCCTTACTATTATTATTCTATATGTGGGAGAGTAATTTTCGCCTCCTTGTCTATGTTTTAGTCTGCTGTTTCATTGTCCCTATTAAATGCTTGCAGCTACTCCTCACCTTCTTTGCCTCTCAAAATTGCTTGAATTCTGAGAGGACTCTCTCTCTCTCTCTCTCTCTCTCTCCCTCTCTTTCTCTCTCTCAAAATGAAATTTAATGCTTCTGGTAGCCTCTCAGAATGTTGTCTCCTTGTGAAAATACATTCATTTATTTCTACATTCTCTCCCTCCTATCATTTTGATTCCACCCCCCCCCCTCTCTCTCTCTCTCTCTCTCTCTCTCTCTCTGCTACAATAACAAACACATGAAACTTTAGTCCTTGATGAGCTCAAATTTTAATTTTGCTAGTACTAGTTTCTGATATCTTTATTAATCATTGGTCTAACTAATTTTGAAAATTAATAATTGGCACCATAGTTGAAGTTTCTTTTTTACCTGAAAATGGTGCGCTCTTTGGTTCTTCCTTTTTTAAACAATTCATTATTATTATTTTCTTTTACAGGAAATCCTCTCATCCTTCTCTTGTAAACTCAGCAAGTTATTCAACAATCCATCAGCAAATTCATCTGCAAAGGCCCTCAAAGTTATTTTCCACGATTTTCCGGGGGGACCGGAGGGATTCGAGCTCTTCGCCAGATTCTGCTACAAAAATGGTGATCTTCAAATAACACCCTCCAACACTCCCCTCCTCCACTGCATTGCCCACTTCATGGAAATGTCTAAGGCCACCCTCTCTTCCTCCCCATGCTTGATCAATTCGACCCGAAAATCTCTCGAAATGATCCAATTTTGGACCTGGTCCGACACCGTGAACTCGCTGAAGCAATGCCAAGAACTCTCTGCAATTTCCGGTTCTTCGGCGGTGTTAAACAAGATCTTAGACTCACTTTTAGCGAGAATCGCTGCTATAAGCGATGCTAGCCCGTCCGACTCGCCGGAGAGCTCTGCTTTGCGGTTCTCGTGCGATACGAGAAGCACCGTCAGCGTGAAAACTGGCAATTCCCGATCTTGGTGGTTCGAAGATCTCGTATTATTGGACCCTCGCATGATCGAAAAAGTTATCAAGGGAATGCTTTCTCGGAAAATCGAGCATGGAACTATCAGCAGGTTCCTCTTTTACTATCTCAAGTCTAGATTATCGAATGCCGCACTTTATGAGAAGAAGAAGAAGGCCACTGAAGTTACCATTGAGCTTCTCAATTGTCTCGACGTAAACTCGGTTTCTTGCAAGCGATTGTTCGGGATTTTAAGAGTATCTTCGTCTCTGAAGATAAGCAGAGCTTGTCGAAGTACGTTGGAGGCGATGATAGGGGCCCAAATTGATCAAGCTTCGTTGGATAATCTGCTGATTCCGTCGTCAACCTTGATTGACAGCATTTATGATGTGAATCTAATCTTGAGGTTCTTGAAGTCCTTTCTTGATATCGTGGGGAAGGAGCTGGTCGCGCGATTGAAGAGGGTCGGGAGATTAATGGACTTGTACTTGGCTGAAGTTGCTCCTGATTCTTGCTTGAAGCCCGCAAAGTTTGTCGCGCTGATAGCTTCTCTCCCAGACGCGGCACGAGATTGTCACGACGCCATTTATCGAGCAATCGACATGTATCTCGAGGTACAACTTTTGATCATCCCCCAAATTAATTGAAGTTAGTTAACATCTCATTAGTTTGAAAAACAGAGTTCAAAATGAGCGCCGGTGACCAACATTTGATTGCTGTAGAAAAGTGCTATAAACTATGTTTGTCGATTAATGCAGGTTCACTCTCAACTGTCTGATGAAGAGAAGATGAAGATATGCTGTTGCATAAACTACGAGAAGCTCTCCTCAGAGTGTTGCAAGCACCTCGCGAAGAACGCGAAATTCCCGTCAAGGATAACAATACAAGCTCTCGTATCTCAGCACTCGAAGCTCAGGAGCCTTCTCCAAGACACCAACAACATCAAATCTACTCAAAAATCTCCCCTCAAGGGGAAACAGTGCGAGGATGGCGAACAGATCATTCTCTACGCCAAAAAGCTTGATTTGTCAATAGAAAATGAGAAGCTCAAAGCCCATCTTCAAGGTATGCATTGGAGGGTCATGGAATTGGAGAAAGTGTGCAAGAAAATGCAGACCCAGATGACAAGTATCATGAAAAGCAGGAAACATCCTGCTACTGGTGGGTCAAGATCACTTCCTAGGCTCTGTTCATGATTAGTTCAGTTTTTATTTTAGAGCTTTTTTGTGTGGTATGGGATGATGTGATTTTTGTACATAGTATTATTATTGGCAAGTGGAATTTTCAGAGTATCTATCTGCAATGTTACTATTGTCTATAAAGCTAGCTGATTGAGAGCAGTGTCTTTATCAGAAGAAAATGAGAGATCATTGGCTTTGTTCAGTTTTCATGGTTGATATGTCTACTTGGACAGCTGGTTGAGAAAAAGTTATCCCTTTTTCTCTCCTGCACAGTGCTGTTGTGGGCATTATTTACTTTCACACACATTCAAGTCCAAACAGATCCTGAGAATTTATTTAGACCTCATTATCGGAAGATGTGCTATTTAATTTTCGAGTTCTTGTCCATAAGTGTTGTTTGAGTAGAGCGTTCAACTAGTCTTAATGGTTTTGCCAAGATTAAAGAAAAAAAACAACTAAATTTATTATATCATATTGCTGTTCCCTAGAGCAAGTGACAAAGGACTTAATGGTTGGTATCCGAGATCCTAACTTCGAAACCTAGTTGATTCATATTTCTAGCTAAGTTTATTTCTAAATAAAATAAATGAAGCGGGTAGCGTGCTATCTATCTCTCAAAAAAAAAAAAAAAAAAAATGTTGTTCAAGTTGTTTTAGACAATCGAAAGTTCGGGGGACGATATCAAATTATGTTAAATGTTCAAGTAAGTCTAAGGCCTTTTTTTTTAAAATTCCTTTAATTAAATTGGTTTGAAAGGGTAAAGCCCATATTAGCTTCGCCCCGTAGTTGGAAATAATTGTGTTTCTTGAACAGAGAAGCTGTTTTAGGAAGCAAGACCAATGAAACACTTATTAAAAATCCACACCTGATTTGATTATTCTTCAATATGAAATTGGTAGTATACTGGCCTTGTCTCCACTGCAAAATTAGGGTAAAGGATGCATGGCATCATAGATTCTCAGACCTATGGAGAAGTTGACTTGTACAGTAACCCTAGAACATACAAAAGAATAGTATATAGTAAAGTAGTATGGTCACTTTAATATGATAAGATTAAGGACATGCATGGGTGGTGGGTACTTTTTTGGATATATTATGTTTAGCTTTGGATGCTTCTTTGATAAGCTAAACCAAGTAAAGAGTATTATAATGATGTGGAGATCTACTCATCCTCAAGTTGTTGAGCTTAACTAAAACCTTAAAAGACCGACCGTTTCTTGAGTAAGTGACAAAGAGCTTGGTAGTTGATACTCGAGGTCCCATGTTCGAACCCTAGTTGGTGCACATTTTCAGCTAAGTTTATTTCTAAATGAAATAAACGAAGCGGATAACGTGATACCTATCTCTCTCAAAAAAAAAAAAAAAAAAAAAAAAAAAAAAAAAAAAAAAAACTAAAACCTTAAAAACAAGTCATGGTTACACTTCACATGCAGCTCATTTCTTGCAGATGCTGACTACTTAATACTGAAGGTTCTGGGCCACTAAATTCCCTTTTCGTGTTGTTAATAGTAAGGTTGTGTCTTAAAAAAAAGTCTAAAATATGACAGTCACACCATTTTATCTATATTCCCAACTAATTAAATGTTCCCTCCGATCGAGTTCGCCCATCCCATCATAATTTTTCTAACATTTTTGTGTCGTACTTTAAATTATTTTCTCTCAATAGGAGAGATATGATTGCGTTGCGATAAAGATAATGTGATATAGCTATTACACAGAAGTCTAAATATGATAGTCACACCATCTTATCTATGTTCCCAACTAATTAAATTGTTCCCTCCGATTGAGTTCACCCATCCCATCATAATTTTTCTAACACTTTTATATCGTACTTTAAATTATTTTCTCTCAAAAGGAGAGATGATTACGTTGTGATAAAGATAATGTGATATAGCTATTACACAAAAGACCACCTGAATATCTTTTCTTTTTCTTTTTTTTTTTTGAGAGATAGGTAGCACGCTACCCGCTTTGTTTATTTTATTTAGAAATAAACTTAGTTAGAAATATGAATCAGCTAGGATTCGAACTTGGGTCTCGGATACCAACCACCAAGCCCTTTGCCACTTGCTCTAGGGACGGTCGGTTACCACCTGAATATCTTATTAGAGTTCCCTTTTAGTTTTTACTAGTTAAGTGCACGTGCAATGCACGTCGCACAAATACTAAAAAATAAATTTTTTATAAATAAATATTATAGATTCGATATATAGTATTTAATCATTACAAAAAAAAATGACAGAAATAAGAAATAGAATTACAATATCATCAAAGAAAAAATACAAAATCCATCATGGTATTATTGAAAAAATACACAAAATTCGTCACTAAACTAACTGAAAATGTCACCATCAGTCTCCCTTCCGTACAAATTGCACTGAAAGTAAGAAAAATAATAAAGTAAATATTAGTAAATTATCAGAATAGATAAAATTAATAAAAAATATAAATTTAATAAGAATTCATATAAGTAAAAATTTTTAGCTTAATTTTATTCCTTGAGTTTTTGGAATAGATGGATTAAGCACATTCTCACTCGCAAAACTTTGCTAAATAAATTGATCCTGATAAATAAATTTAAAATACTACAGAAAAAATAAAATATTAAAAAGTANAGTTCGCCCATCCCATCATAATTTTTCTAACATTTTTGTGTCGTACTTTAAATTATTTTCTCTGAATAGGAGAGATATGATTGCGTTGCGATAAAGATAATGTGATATAGCTATTACACATAAGTTTAAAATATGATAGTCACACCACCTTATCTATGTTCCCAACTAATTAAATTGTTCCCTCCGATTGAGTACACCCATCCCATCATAATTTTTCTAACATTTTTATATCGTACTTTAAATTATTTTCTCTCAAAAGGAGAGATGATTACGTTGTGATAAAGATAATGTGATATAGCTATTACACAAAAGACCACTTTTTTCTTTTCTTTTTTTTTTGAGAGATAGGTAGCACGCTACCCACTTCGTTTATTTCATTTAGAAATAAACTTAGCTAGAAATATGAATCAGCTAGGATTCGAACTTGGGTCTCGGATACCAACCAGCAAGCCTTTTGCCACTTGCTCTAGGGATGGTCGGTTACCACCTGAATATCTTATTAGAGTTCCCTTTTAGTTTTTATATAGACTTTGTTACTTGTATACATAGAGAAATGCTTTTGGCAGTTTTCTATGTAATTCGTTTTCCCTATATATAAAAGTATATTATCCAATCAAATAACTATTCATTATATGAAAGTAAAATAAATAATAATATAAAATAAAATATAAAAATATTGTTTTCTTATAACTTAAGCTTTTAAAAATAAACAGTTATTTTACATTATTTTACTTAATATTAAAAAAGAAGATCCTGTATGTCCCCTACTAAGCTTCTAATCTTATTTAATTTACTCTCATTTAAGTGAAATCAATGTTTTCATCTTAAACATCAGATCGAGAGAGGGTTCAATATAAAATACAAAACACTATTCTCTTATAGCGTAAGCTTTAAGAGACAACAATTGTTTTTCATTAATTATATATTTTTTTTTATCATTATAATTTAAGGGATATTTGGTTCATAATTAGAAAAGAAATGAGAAATTTCATTAGATTATATTGGAGTAAAAAATGGAATAACGAATAATCTAAAACTATTTGGTTAATTATTAAAATAAAAATCAGGATGAACATATATATGAAACTTGGAGAGAGAATTTTAGTTAAGAGAGAGAAGAGTAATGAAGTGAGAGAAGAGGGAAGTGTTTATGAAAGAGAGTTTTGAGTAATTTACTCTAAAACTAGTGCAGTGACCCGCGCATTACGGCAGATAGATACTATTAAAGTGAAAATTTGTAAAGAATAAAATATCAGTTTAGCACAAAAAATAATAAATATAATCTACATTATTGACAAATATTTTTTAAAAATAAAACTATAATGAAGAAGAATTTAATCGTTTCAACAAAATTATTTAATATTGTTAAAGAGAAATTGCATATCATACAAATAGATAATTAAAATTATTTTTACAACACAATAATCAAATGAAGAAAAAAAAGAAAATGAGAAAAAAAAAGTAGACGTACCCCACACCTTCCCAAATTAAGGGGGTGAGTATATATATGCAGAATTTAGCCATGGGGATAAATGTATAGGTATAGATGGATAAATCTAGAATTCAATTGGATCATAAATGATTGGATCATTCCATTCCAGAGTGAAATATAAATCAGAATCTGATTTCTATAAAAAAAAAACAACTATTGAAATTAATGAATATTATTCCAATTATTGCATTTAAAATAAGTGAACCAAACAAGCCCCTCGAGTTATCATTATTGTCCTTGATTATATATCAAGCATCGCATGTTTTAATTATTGCAGTGATACTGATCATGTTTTGATAAATTTAATATAGCATTTTATATTGCAGTTAAGAACTAATTAACCTTTTTCACATTATATAGGTAAAAAGTTATAAAACTTACCTGAACTATATATAGATCATTTTGAATTAACTACGTAACCTTTTATAGCTTCAATTTTACTATCCAATCTTTCAATTCGTTTAATTTGATTTAGTTAACAGCATTTCGATTTCAAAATTTAAACTAATCACTTACTTTAATAAATTTATAGTTGTAAAAATTATATGAAATATATTAACTAAATCTACGAAGATAAAAACATATCCAAGTTTTAAAGTCAAAATAGTAGTCATTGACTAACTCAAATCAAATAAATTAAAAAATTTTAAAATAAAATTAAAATTTTGCATGGTTGGATAGTGAATTCAAAATAATCCATAGTGCAAATAATTTCGGTATATTTTTATTATCCATTACATTTTGTAATATAATTATTTTAATAGTATTCGATATAAAATGAAATTAATAATTAAGTGCTCTTGAAAACTGTTTATTGCTTGTGAGAAGTTGACTATGTTAACTTGTGGGGGGAGTCCTCCGATGAGTATCAGAAACAGTTGTTTCGAATTAAATAAAGTATTCGACATAAAACATGCCTTCAAAGGAACCCCTTTTTTTTTTTCTTTTTTTTTTTTTTTTTTTTTTTTTTTTTTGAGTTCTTGATTCTCGAAGGGCGACATAATTAAGCTACCGGATATCAAGAAGCAAAAAATTGATGCCAGACAGTGTCACTTTCTCTACCTCCGGTTGGGTTTTCGGTGTCGGTGTGGGCAGCCGTCTTCTTTGTTCCAGCTATACCTAAAGAATGTGTTTGGTTCGGGGATAAAAAGAGGGTTAGGGGGTTAACCCCCTTTTATCCTCAAACGGAAACATCTGGGGGTGGGGTTTGTTAACCCCACTCTTAACGGGTTATTCCGGAATAACCCGTTCAGAGTTGGGTTAACAAATCCCACCCCCCTAGAATTGGATGAGATTAAGTTAATCCCACCCCAATTTAATTTTTAAAATATAAATTTAAAATTTTAATTTTAATTTATAAATTTTAAAAATTTATAATTTGTAATCTTAAAATAAAATATTCATATTTTTAAAATTTTAAATAATTAAAATTTAATGTTTATTTTTAATTGTTTTAAGATTTTAGAAATTGACATTTTATATTTGAAATTTTAAAAATGTTATTTGCAATTTAAATTAATATTTTTTGTTTAAATTTTAAAAGTTTACATTTATAAATTTTAAAATTAAATATTATTTTTAAATTTAAATTTTAAATTTAATATTTATTTTGAACTTTTAAATTTTTAAATTTAAGATTTAAAAATATAGGATTATTATTTTGAATTTCTTATAATTTTAAGTAGTTATCTATTTAAATTTGGACATTTGAATATAAAAATAAAAATTTAAATTACAAATATAATATTTAGAGGCATATCATTAGTATTTATCTATTTATGAATAAACTCTCCTTCTCAATCCACTTATCCAACTAAACACTAATTTTGCTATATACTGAACATAACGCCTAATTCTTAACGCAAATCAACAGTAGCAAAATATACTCTAAATCCTACCTAACCTGAACTAACCCATCCCTGGATATAACTAATTCTTACTTTACCCCGAACACGATTCGAGTCTCAAGTACTTGATTGGATTTTGGATACTTGATATATTGTATCTGTAGTCTAAGGTATACGTTTGGTTCGGGAAATAAGCAAAAGTCGGTATTACGAGGATAGGTATGAATTAGTATAAAACGGGTATCTAGATAAATTTTGGGTTTGATGAAATTGAGTTTATATCTTGGGAATAGAAAATAACGTTTGGATTAGGTAAGATGGAATAGATTTAACGTGGAATTATGTTATAAATAAAAATTAATAATATTTCAACTATTTTATTATATTAGAATGTTAAATATGTATATTTTATATTATATCTTTAAAATTAAAATTTTAATTTTAAATTTTCAAATTTGAATTAAAATTTAAAATTTAAATCTCAGATTTTTAATCAAATTTAAATTTTAAAATTTCTAACTTTTACAATTTAAGATCAATTTAAATTTGAAAAAAACCACAACCTAAAACTACCAACCACTTCTACATATCTTCCCAAATCTAAAATTTCAAAATTTAAATTTAATAATTAAAATGTGGAATTTAAAATTATAAACTTTTAATTTGGATTACAATTATTTTAAATTTTAAATATAATTATTATAGTATTTAAAATTTAAATTATTTAAATTTTAAATTTAATTTATTTTAATATTTAATTATAATTTATTATAAATTTATATAATATTTAAATATAAATAATATGAATTAATATGTGCACAATTAATAATTTTATATAATAAAAATAATTATTGTTATAATATATTAATATATATATTTATATATTTTGTTTTAATTCAATTTATAATTTTAATTAAGTTTGAAATTAAGCATTGGAATAGCGCTATTCCACCAAAATGGTGGAATAGCAAATCCCTTGCTATTCCAGAATAATCGGGAATAGTAAGGTTTGACCGGAATATTTTATTCCGGCAATAAATCTTCCCGTTTGGCAGAATAGTGGGGATAACGAAAGTTATCCCCGCTTATCCCCTGAACCAAACAGGGCCTAAAGAAAAAATGGATAGAAAAAAAAATGTACCTTATTCATTTAACTTCGGATCCGATTCGAGTCTAAGTACTTAAGTTAATAATATATCAATCGGGTCTATTTGAACCGGTCTGGATAGTCACTATCCATATACTATCCGCTTTAAGTTGGGTATGGATCGATAGATCGAGTCTATATCGAATACAGATGCCCATATATATATATATATAGACTTTATTAAACAGTTTATGGATAAACGATAAATCTCTTATTATAAAAAGCTCGCATTCTAATTAATTCCACCCAATTTATTAAAATTCGTTCAAAAGAAAGATTCAAACAGACAACTAGAATTAAAAAAAAAAGAAGTAAAATAAAAAAAAGGAGTAAACAGAGTGATTAGGATTTTCATTAGGATGAAAATATATAGAGGACCTTCATTTATAAGTCCGATTGAAATTGATCCCTCAATTTTAATTTTTTTTTTATTTATTTACTATCGGTTATTTCACTGGGTCCTGGATCGGGTCTGAGTTTGCGTCCGGTTTTGGAAACTCTTCTGGGCCGTACCCATTAAAAGGTTGGGTTTGGGTCGGGTCTAAGTGGGGTATGGATATAGAATATCTGGACCCATACTCAAAATTTTAATGGATAAATTATTTTTTTTACGTGTATACTATTCATTTTTTATCGGGTCCGACTAGGGTCCGGATCAGGTATGAGATATCGGATATTTTGGAGAGATTTACCTATATCATATTACTTTTATCACGAACAAATCAAATCTCTTTTCTTTTAAAAAAAATATAATAAAAATATTTTTTTTAAAAAATCATGATGGGGGAAAGTAATTTGATTGATTAGAAATATTGATGAGATGGAAAAACTACCATGTTTAGACATTTTTCCATTTAAGATACGTGAAAAAATAAAGAGAAAAAATTAACCCTTATACTTTTGTAAGGGTTAATTGCATATAGCCCCTTATAATTATATCAAATAGCAGATATATGTTTCTATAAAATTTAACTTTTTATATTTATTCTCGCAAAACTCTTAACATTTCAAATATATTCCTGCTGTTAATATCCATTAGAAATATATAGTTAAACATAAATAAAATATTTAATCTTAATTATTGAATGAGGTAAATTAATCTTTATACCCCTCTAATATTATTTGTGATGGAAGAAAGAAAGGAAACGGTTGAAAATTTTAAAGCTTCTAAATGCTTGAGGTAAAGTTTCAACTTAGAATTTGGATCCTTCAATAGCTCACTGGAGTTCTGCTTCTTAAAGTTTTATAGAAAAAATTTTAGGCTAAACTACGCTTTTTTGATCCTCAAACGAGAGAGAGAGGATATATATACATCGTTGATGTGGAAGTGATCTTGCATATTAATGATCTTGCATATTAATTATTATTGCATCATCAATCATAATATTTTTGTATTATTTTTACATTAGCAATATATTAATATTTAATGAACTAAATTAGATGGTAGGACTTAAATATAATAATTAAGAAAATTCAAATTAAAAATTATAACAAATTCAAGTTTGAACATTAAAATGTCACACACCTCATAGCTTGAGAACCAACAGTAAAGTAACAGCCGATTTTGGTACAATGGAAATATCAACAAATTAAAATGCCGAGTAAAGTAACAGTTGGCGAGGGTGAACAGCTTTTTCTTTAAAACTGTAAATAAACAAAGAGCCCGGCTATTATAATCTTGTGAGTATGATCGTTTTGTATTCGTAAGTTATTTTCGATGATAAAGCTTTCAAACCGACTATCTATACCGTGAAATATTATTTAGAGAATTTAAAATTTATTGAAACTAAATTTTATAATTTTTCGACGTTATATACCTAATGATCAAAAGATTTTAAAGTTGACAACTTCTAATGGCTGGTAAGGAATGGTTGTTAACTTTAACAGTATAAAAAAATGAAATTAGTTGAATTTTTAATAGAAATTTTTTTTCACTATATATAGATAAAGATCAATTGCTTCAATCTTAAATGGGATCGTCGATTCGAAAGTTCAATCTGTCATGCCCCGGATTACCACATTTCTTCGAGCACGCCAACAGAGCTGCCGTATATATAGGAATTTTTCGTGTATACGAATAATAGCTGTACCTGTAAATAAATAGAAGCTACAACCAAAATACAGAGCTGCTAAGACTAAAACATGTATATATAAAATATGTATATATCAAACATAAAAGGTTCCACTGTATATACAAAAGCTATAAAACCATCTCGCTCCAGCGAATATCACTAGCATAACCGTATGTACATAGAAAAATCCCAAAACTACCTCTGCAGGGTATTCCTCTAGCACAGCGACCAAGGATGGTAGGAATCTAGCTCGCGACTCCCTTACCATGGTCAGAATCAGCAACAGCAGCAGCGGACGGCTCTGCAAAAAGGTGGCAATAACTGGGTGTGAAAGCTATTGCAAAACAGAGTAATCCTCAGTTGGTACCGTCACTGACCTCAACGGCCCACCCACTAAGTCTACAGTAAGGTAAGATACAAATAGGTAAAGTATAGTAAGAAAGCTGTAAGAAGCTCTATAGCTATATGCCATTATACTACTGCTATCCCAAATCAGGTCACTGTAGACACAGAAATGCATCACTAGCTACACACTGACCCAATCTCGAGGGACTGCCAACTGGCCCGTCCAGCCTGTACCCGAGCTACACCGCACACCACCCACGGGGGTGGCCGGTCCAAGAACTGTCCAAACGGGACTGCTGCGACAGCAACGCAAGTAAAGCCTTACTTTGGAGTGGCACTCTTGGGAGCGATCCAACCGAGTATGCAAGAGTGTCTCTGTTGAGCTTAATCAGGCTCACACAAGTTATAGTCAATGCAGATGGGTCAAATTGGTCTAATAACTAAAACTCACGTGCCTTCGACGTAATCTGAAATAAGATGTAAACATCTGGGTCAACCGTCCGCCCCAACGACACCCGACAGTACGGAACAGTCCAAACGCTAGTGTAAAATGAGCTCAGCCCCTTAGCACGAGCGTAAACTCAACCTACACTAACCTGAGAATCCACTACGCACTAAGAGTAGTGATACAAAAGAACAACAACTCCTGAGGCTAATTCGGTTAACTTTTCAAAAAATGACAGTGTAGGTTTAACGAGTTTTCTCCTAAGTCAAATCCCAGTTCAACATGTAACAAATCTTCTAAAATTAAGGCTCCAAATTCAGATTTCATAAAAGATATGCAAATCTATGAATTCGAGCTACTAAACATGATGAACAACCAAGAAATACATACCGACAACTCTATGACTTAGAAGGAAATCTGACGATTTCGGCAAACATTAACCCACCTCGATCGCTCGTCCAATGTGGGCTAGAAGTCGATAGTAGAAATCCCGCGCTAGCTCAACCTCAAACGGGCTCAACCGGACTCAGCTACAGCACACGAGCAATCCTCCAAGATGACGAGAAGGGAAAAAAATCAGCTCGTTCTTCCAATTTCCCAAAGAAAAGAGAAGAGAAGCTAAAGAGAGACACACACACACTACCAGTGTTTCTCCAAGCTTCCAACACATATATAAGAGCTGGGGGTCGGTTGGAATAATCGACAATCAAAAAGACCAAACTACCCCTTACCAACTCAAATTTGCCTTTGGGGTACCGGTACTCAGCTTGGGTACCGGTACTCGGCACGCCAGCCAGTATAGTTCGCGCACTGGGTACCGGTACTAGCCCGATGCAGTACCGGTACTAAGTCCCAACATCGGTACTCAGCAACAGGTACCGGTACTCAGCATCAAACTGCGCAAACCCGAAAGCATTCAGTTTTGTAATCCCTCTTGGGTATTGGTACTCCTCCTAGGTTTCGGTACTCAACACTGGAATCCTACACTTTATATATTTCAGTGTCAGAACTCCACTCTCATACTGCGCAGAGTCTGTTTTGCATCCAATTCGTGCCGAAACGACTCCGACTTGTTCCGACACCTACCAGACATGTCAACAAGCCACAGATGCTGAAGTCTCAGACAGCTAAACCCCAGGGACACTGCACAATCATTGAAAACGACTTATAAGTACGAAGGACTCTATATTCCTAAGGGCATATTTGGTTTCGGTTATCCTGGCAAGGTTACAGATTATTCTGGCAGTAACCCTGACAGGATTACTGCGTTTGGTTCATCCAGTCTGTAATCTAGTTGGTAATATAGTATTACAAATGGTATATAATTACTTCGAAAATATTACTGAGTAGGAGGCCAGGTGGGTATCTCAAAAATCCAAACCTTTTTTATGTCATTTTGAAAATTTTTCTTTAAATTTTTGAATTTTCAAATTTAAAATTTAAAATTTAAAATATCAAAATTTAAAATTTTAAGTTTTAATTTTAAATTTTAAATTTATATTTTAAAATCTAAATTTTAAATTTAGATTTAAGTTTAAATTTTAAAATTTAAATTTAAATTTTTAATTTTTACATTTCATAGTTTTATTTTAAATTTCACATTTTGCCAAATATGATCATAAGGGCAATTATGGAATAAATTACATTTTACTGTCAGAGTTACTGAATTTTACCAAATGAATCAAACATAATAATTCTATATATACTGTAATCCGGCATTATATTACGGCGTTAAATTAAACGCGATAATCCAGTATCAGTAGTAATTTGATTCAAAAATCTCATCTAGCTGATTATGTTAAAATAATATGTAATACTACATAATGTGAACCAGACGCGTTCTAAAAGAGTATAATAACCCTACTCATAAACAAAAGCTCTAATTTTTTGGGGTCGAGTCATATTCTTGTTTGCAGAAAAATTAAACTTCAAAATATTTGCGTTTGCAAGTTGCCTAGTAACGGTCTTTTACAACGAACAAATTTATTTGGGAAGCACGTACTTACGATTTGCGTGGTCTTCTAGTACAATAGTACTGCTGTGAAAGCGGTACTTTTCCAGTAGTGTTATTGTATGCATGGAAATTATGCACCGGAGACACCCGGGGCCGGAAGGGGTTTCGACACAGTCTAGGTCCCCACGAAATGCGAACGCCGAAGAATGCTTCGGTCTCAATTTCGGTATCGCGCTTTAGACTCCTACTTGAGCAAGTACAAAGTTGAGACTCTTTGAGTTCGAAATTCGAAATTCAAATGAATGCGTTTGAGGGCAAGTGAGAAGTTCGAAAATAGTTAAGAAAAGATAGATGGCAAATCGCAAGATTTGCTCCGGCATCAACAGCTGAAAAGATAGATGGCAAATCACAAGATTTGCTCCGGCATCAACAGCTATGAGCCAATACAAAATGACTAACGTTATAAGAGAAATGTCGAATCGACATTTCAACCAACTGACATGTACCCCTTGTATCTTAAAAGTAGCTGTAACATAGCCTAGAAGTAGCTGTAACTTAATATCCACCACCATTGAATCCAGAGGTGGATCAGAAATTTTTTACAGTGGGATCAATATATAATAAAGAACAAAAAAAAATACTCCCTAATATTACATAAATAAAAAATATTTTTGAAGAATTTTTATTTGGTAAAAATGTATACATTTTATTTGAACTATAGACCATTTTGATTTAACTATCCAACCTACCGCAATTTTGGTTTCAGTACTCAATCTCTCAAATTGTTCACTGCAAGTAATTTGATGGCTCTTTGAATATAAAATTTAAGCTAATTGCGTATTTTAGTTAATTTGTATTTACATTAAATGCATAAAATATATTAATTAAATTCGTAAGGATAAATGACATATGTAAATTTTGAAGTTAAAGGATTACTAACTAACTCAAATCAAACAAATTAAAAGGTCAGATAGTAAAATCAAAATTTTTAATTGCCAAATTTTCAGATCAAAATTGTAATATACTGAAATTTCCGGGTTACAATGTTAACTTTGATCTAGGAGATCAAAGTGAAGTTTGAATTGGACGTGCATCTTTCCTGAGTATTCTGGAGGTGTGGGAATGATTTTGGAAAGTAATTGAATATTTCGGTGCAAATTGGATGCGAAATGAACTCAAAAGAGAGTTTTTGGATTGCGATGCTAATTTTGATTGAATGGGCCAAAGTGAGGCATATGTATAATTTGTGACATCCCCTAATCATTTTGGAAGTGTCAGGATGGTTAATGGCAGATTTTGAAGGTGTTTAGAATACCATATATCGAATCTCCGAATGTGAAGCTAACTTTGATCAAAGTAATCAAAGTAATGTAAGAATGTAAATTGGTATTCTCTAGCTAAATTGGTGGCGTGGGGATTGATAAGGGCATGTGTTAGAAGTATTTGGAGGTGTTCGGAAAGTAGTGGATGCGAGAAAACAATCTCGGAGTGTGCTATTGCTGCTGCCAGCTGCCGCCAAGTGCAGCTTTTTGCACTAAAAAAAGGTACAGGGACCAATTTGTAAAAACAGAATTTCAGCATTGTGTGAGGGTGTAGGAGCAATTGCTACTGCTACTGCTGAGTGCTGTTGCTATTACTGCTGTTGTCGTGAGCTGTTGCTGTTGCCGAGAGCTGCTGCTGCTGCTGCTGTTGTCAAGTGAAAAAAGAAACTGCAGGGACTGTTTTGTAAAAGCTGCAGGGACTGTTTTGTAAACAGAATTCCTCCTTTGTAGAAGAGTTAATTCCTGTTTTGTGGAAGGGTTTTTGGCATTTGTCTAGTCTTACCCTCCAATAGCTTTCATATGTATCCACCTCTCTCTCTTCTCCTTTCTTCTCACTTTTTTCTTCCTCTCTTTCTAAACCAACCATGGATTGGTTTGAAGAAAGCTCTTGATGATAGTGCAGTTTTGAGCTGAGAAGGAGCTTTAGGAGCAGGGAAGCAACCTATTGAAGCTGAGACTTGAGTTAGGTTTGCTGTTTTTGGTTAGGCTTATGATGTCTACTTTATAAAGGATTGAGTTTTGGATCTATTAGAGATTAGAACTTGCTATTAGCATGTAATTCTCTGAAGAAACTTAGTAGAACTGTGTGAATTCAGTTGGTAGCTGAAATTTAAGGCTAGGAAAGGTGAATTCCTAGTTAGAGTGATGTTATTTACTTTATAAAAAGAGTGAAACAATGGAATTCTTGATTATTAGAGCTTCTAATTGCTATAGAGCCTATTTGTCATGAAAGAATTTAGAGAAAATTATATGCTGACAGCATATAGGAGTTTAAATTGCTATGTAGAAAGTTGGGAATTGCACTATGGACAGCTTATATATGGATGTTAGCAGCTGAGAAGTAACTTGTTGAAACCTGAAACCTGAGATAAGTTTGTGAGATCTCTTTGTTAGGGATTATTGTGACTACTCTAAAGAGGATTTAGTTTGGGTTTATTGGGCTACTAAGGCTTGAAGTTGCCATAAAAATCATAGAAAAGCTATGTGTATCATGTATGAAGGTTGGCAGCTGGGAGTAAAGCAAGTATCCTGCAGATTTTTGGTTAGGAATTGATGTAAATCCTCTAAACTATTTAGTTTTGAGGTTCTTGGGTTATTAAGATTTGGATTAATCTATAGGTTCTTATAGAACCTGTAAAGAAACAATTTTTATTAAGCTAAAGCTTAAAAATGCAATCTTGTAGGATTGAAGGCCTAGTTTGGAATTGATCGCGTAGAAACCTAATTGGGGATAAAACCGACGCGTTGGAAAGCTCGAATCGGCGTTCCGACGAGCTTATGGCAAGCTAGTGAGGAAAAAACCTCATTTTAGTTTCGTTTGTAGCAAGTGAAGATTTGGATCATTCATAAATCGCGGGAAGTGGTTTTCTCGCATCTCGGCATAATTCAAAGATGGGTGGTGCTTTTCGAAGTCATCGAATGACCTATTATGTTTACGTCACTTTTCTTAAGCATATATGTATATGTTAGTGATATTCATGCATTATAGGGTTGAGCTTGATATATGATTGGATATGGTTTACCTGTATGCTTTGAAAGCTAAATATGTGTAAACAATGGTTAGTAAACATAGAACCCTATAAATGTATGAACTTGTGTTGAATTGTGAAATAGTTGACAAAGTGACATTGTTAGTAAATGGCATGAATAGCACCGAGTATTGTGAATGTCAAATAAGGATAATGAACTTGTAAAATGTGTGGCATTCGAACTAAATGAATTGATTAGCATCTAGGGTTGGACATGTAAACCTAGCATAAAGAGCTAGTTAAAGTGTGGCATTGTTATTGTATCCTCAAAGTGAGGATTGGATCATACTCACATTAGTCTAATGCTCGAGGTAAGGTCGCTCCTCCTTGGGCGATGAACTCCGAAATTGTCATCAACTGGGTGGGAAGCAGGTATATGCTCCCCAGTAAACGGTCCCGTCGGGTTGTAGCAGGCGTCTTCCCGATAGTAGGGATTGAGTTGGTGAGTTATAGTTAACCAAATGGTTAACTGGATTGATTCGGTAATGGTATATGATAGCATGCATGCATAAATTTCATATGTTATATATTGTTCATTTCAGCTTTGTACAGATATTGTAGTAGCTATATGATATAGTTGGTTACTATCTGTTCCTTTTCTTTCCTACATATGCCTGAGTAAACCTAGTCGGTGAGTCGGCGATGTCAGTAGCCGAACCCACTGGGAACTTTCAGTAGTTCTCACCCCACTAACCATGCAGGTTCTAGCTCATGCGGGTGGTTGAGAATCGTGACTCGGACAACGCTCCATAGATAGCAGACATCCATTGAGTATAGTTGTACCTTATATATTTCATCTATTTATAGTTGATGAAAGCAAATGTAAATTACTTATTTGAGAGATGGCAAATGTATATATTGGAAGAATGAATGTAATAATTATGCAAGCTTTGTATTTGATTTAAAGTAATCAAGATACAATGTATGAATGGTTTAGTTAGTTTACTTTCATTTGCTTGTGTTGCTTACCTTCGTGTGAGCCATGTATATTGAAATTTTTTCTGGGCATTTCATTATACATGTTTAGTTGTTGTTGTTGAACCTTAAGCGAACAGAGGAGGTTCTGCTCGTTCGGCGTCTATGTACGGAACCTAACCGACCAAATTGGCGGTCTCGGGGCGTGACAAAAATAGCTAATAGTTGAGACAAGTTTTATACATTTCTATCTTTTTAAAATTTAAATGCACTTTTTTCCCTCCCTATCTCAACTATAGCCGCACCTTCTTCATAGTTGTTGCTCCGCCAATGTAATCGATTGTCATTCCTCATCAACATCCCTAGGTCGACCAAGCTCTTCTCCTTTTATGCGGCATTTTCCCAGCTCGATCCCAACCGACCTTAGGTTCCTCTCCTAGGCCAAACCTCTCTGCTCCACTGCGCACTGGTGTTGTCATGGCCACCATCTCGCCAGCCTACCAACCTCAACGAACCACCCTTCGAAGCTCCCATGTTGCCGAAGCAGCCAAGCCAAGCAGCCCCAAGCTGTGCCTCTTTTCCTCTTTGGCTTGCGCCAATCCGGCCCAACTTCTACTTCCTTCAGCACCTCTGGCTGAGCAACCCACTAGCGGCGAGCTTCCAAACTTACTTTCTCTATTGCTCCTTGAACAAGGTGGCCCAAGGTGGCCAGGAACCAAGTTGCAATTAGTCATGGCCCTCTCGGGTTGCACGAGTGGCCGAGACCCGTCGACCCCCTCCACCTTGATATACTTTGCTCCTCAGTGGTCGTGCATCCTCTGTCATCATCCACACACACCTTGGTTCAAATTCGAAGTACGTATGTCAATAATAAACCCTAATCACCTATTTTGCTTTCATCGCATGCGATAATGAATTTTGTTGGTTCGTTGTCATTTCCGTTGTGTTGAGTGGTTGTTGATTGTCATCTGAGGGCTAATCCGTGTTCAATCTAGCCATAAGTGCATAGTCGATCTTCTTGTTGGCAGTAGGTTGGCAATTGGGCCTTTTTGAAGTTGAAGTCCTCCGAGGCTAATTGTGTTTGTGTGCTATCTTGGCGCCAAAAACGGCATGGTTTGGCACTTAGAAAGCCAAAATAGGGTTGTCGCTAGCCGTGTTTGGGCATCAACACGTACATGCTTATTATCTTGACACTTCAAAGGGTGCATTTGGGACACCGTGGGGCTGAACGTACTTATAGTGCATGTTCAAACACAAAAATAGTTCCCGGAACATTGAAGTGGAGCCTCTACGATTGATCTGATTGGCCGAAAGCTTACGTGCTAGTTGTTGACTGAAGCTTGATTGTAGGCATAAATCATGCAAAATTATCCCTTAGGGTTTATCGTGACCTATATTATTTTTTCGAAATTGAAAAGCTGTCATTACTGGACTTTTCGAGGCTGAATTGCACTTCTGCTGTAACACACTGGACCTTTGCAAATTGCGAGGTTCGAGTGTTTGGTTGTATTTCGAGCTTTTCCACACTTGGTGGAGGGTTGTAAATGTTTCCCGACCCAAAAGTTTGAAATCTGGAACTTTGGTCAAGTCCTGAGAGTTTTTACTCTCGGGGACCGGTCCCTGGAAGGAGAGACCGGTTCCCCCAGTGAGCAGTGTTGAGGCAGCCTGAGGCAACCGGTCCCTGGCAGGCGAGACCGGTTCCCGAACGCGTCTTCGCAGTGAGAGACCGGTCCCGCGCAGGGAGAGACCGGTTCCCGAACGCTGGTTTTTCGGGTCCGCAGCGAGAGACCGGTCCCAGTTGGGGAGAGACCGGTCCCTCTGGGCGAAAACTGCCCAGTTCGGGCTGATGTAAATTTGAATTTTTGAGGGGCCTCTCCGGATTTTGTTACACTAGATGGGCTTATTAGCCATTTCCTCCTCTTCCCTCTCTCATTTTCTCATTCTCACCCTCTCCCTACACTTTCTAGAGAGAGAAGAAGAAGAAGAAGGAGGAGAAGAAGAAGAGGAGCTAGCTTGAGGGAGCTTGGAGCTCAACCCCTTTCTCTCTTTTCCACCTTTGCAAGGCTTGGAGCTTGCTTGTAGAGCTTGGTGGTGGACCAATCTTCAACCCTAGAAGATTTGGAGCTTGTTTGGAGGCATCTTGGGAGGTTAGTACTTGGATTCTACCCTTTGATCCTTGATTTGGTAGATTTTACCATATGAAACCCTAGTTTTGGGTATTAGGGTTGATTTTTGGGGCTTTTTGATCTAGGGCTTTTGGGGCTAAATTGATTGGTTTAGAACCTTCCTTGGGCTTGGATTGGAAGGGTTCTAGCTCTCTTTTGGAGCTTTAGAAGAGATTTCTTCTCTTGAGGTGAATTTTGGCCCTTTTTGCTTCTAGATTGATGTTTGATCTTATGGTTGGTCGTAATACTCTCGTATCTCTTCGCTGATCACTTTTAGGGTATCTTGAGGCTCGTGGACAACTCCGTTCGACGAATCGAAGGAGCACGCGACGGTTCGGTGGGTTTGGCCTAGCATACAATATGAGAAATGCTCATATTTGGTGTTAAATGTTTCGTAAAGTTGAAATTCTTGCATTTTCATGTTAAATGTATTTATTATGAATTTTAGAATGCTTAACATGCATAGGTTATGTGTAGTAAATTTTGGGACCTCTATATAGTAGAGAGCATGCATGTGTGGCCTAGCATTCTAGTTGAGATTTGAAATTATAATCCCTATTATGAAAACGAACCTTGCTTTCATGCATTCAAACTATATACCAGATGTGACATTAGGGATTTTTGGAAGCCTAGAGAGGCTTAGGGACTTAGATGATATGTGAGTTTGGGCCAATGTCATGAAGAGGCATTAGGGCCCGGGGCATAGTGAGCATTAATGTTAATGTCTTAATTGGAACATGATTAGTTGTGGAGCTTAAGTGTCATAAAGAGGCACTAAGCAAGTGTGTGTTGGGACTTCACATTATGACTTGGAACTAGACCTTCGGGATGCTAGCGACTATACCATGTTAGAGACATGAGGATTGGGTACTTGAGACAGTGACCTTGCTTGTTTGCCATTTGTGCTCATTCGCACATGCTTGTGAGGGTCGCTCCCCACAAGCCGGCACTCCGGAGTTAACCTACGCGACTTTTGTTCGCTCGTGCGGTATTGAGAAGCCTAAGGGGTCGAGTGGGACAGACACATTCCAAGAGTAGGGATGTTGGGCTACCACAGGCACTTAGGCGGCATAAGCTGGACTACCTTGGGTAGGTCCCTAATTGGAATGGAAATCGACACGGTTGGAGAATGAATGATCACTACTAGATAGGCTTAGTAGTTGGATTACATTTACATGCTTTTAGCATAATGTGAGACATGTAGTATACTTGGTTGCCATGATAGAACTTCTACATCATGCATTGACAAAGGTTAACAACCTTAAACTAGTGCCATTGGACTTAAATGTAATGATAGATAGATGTACATTTTGGTTGACATCATGCTTACTTGTGACATAGTAGTCTAGCATTTCAGTTATGCTTTCTTTCAGCAGTTTATTTACATGCTCCTTATTGCTTATTATTATTATCGTTGCTTACCCTTATTTTTGGGGCCTAGTGGGGCATGAGCTGAGGTCAGTAATTGCCCACTGGGAACTATAAATTATAGTTCTCACGCCCTCTTTTTCTCGATGTTTTTCAGAGCCTTCCACTCAGGGTGAGGCCAGGGATCGCGAAAAGGGTATCGCCTCGGGCTAGCGCGCTTACCGAGGGATCGTTCGATAGGTGGTCTACCTCTCGTGTTATCTTTTTGTGAGAGGTTGAGAGTTGTACCCGTATATGTATAGAGACCACCATTTTTGTACTAGAGACAGTTATTGTATTACTTATGGTTATCTTTGTTTGACTAGCTTTATTTCTTTACTTTGGTGTAGATGATAGAACTTTAATTGCTCTGATATCACTAGTTGCTAGTTATTTCATTTCTTATATTTGTTCTATCTCTTGCTTTTACTTCCGCTTTTATCGTAGACGCCTTATATGTGTAGACATATGGCGGGTCTGGGCACGCTACCGGGAGGGCCTCCGCCGGTCCCGGGGCGTGACAGCTTCGTACCGAATGGCGCCGGCGGAACTGAAAGAGTTAAGGAGTCAATTGCAAGACCTCCTCGACAAGCAATTTATCCGGCCAAGTGTTTCACCATGGGGAGCCCCGGTGTTGTTCATGAGGAAGAAAGACGGATCGTTCCGACTCTGTGTGGACTATCGGAAATTAAATAGAGTCACGATCAAGAACAAGTACCCACTACCCCGAATCGATGACCTGTTCGATTAGTTGCAGGGGTCATGTGTCACGCCCCGGGACCGGCGGAGGCCCTCCCGGTAGCGCGCCCAGACCCACCATATGTCTACACATATAAGGCGTCTACGATAAAAGCGGAAGTAAAGCAAGAGGTAGAATAAATAGAATGAATAGCAACTAATGATATCAGAGCAAGTAAAGTTCTATCATCTAAACCAGAGTAAAAGAAACATATCTAAATAATAAAAGTAACCATAAGTAATACAATATCTGTTTCAAAAGTACACAAAAGGGAGGTCTCTAGTACACTGGTACAGCTCTCAACCTCTCCAAAAAGAAATATATCGAGAGGTAGACCACCTAAACTCGTCACTCGCTGAAGGGCTAACTCGAAGCAGCGCCCTTCCCACGGTCCCTAGCCTCTCCCGGCGTGGAAGGTTCTGAAAGAAATCATGAAACAGAGGGCATGAGAACTATAATTTATAGTTCCCAGTGGGCAATTACTGACCTCAGCTCAATGCACCACTAGGCCCCAAAAGGAAAGGGTAAGTCAAAAGCAATAGTAATAACGAATAATTTGCATTTATGAAAGCATAATGAAAATGCTAAACTATTACTTGCAATTAAACATGGCATTTATGTAATGCACAATTATCTTGTCATGAAGGGGTTCGATAAATCCACTGTGATATCTTATGAGTTCGAAGCTTGGAGGCACTGTAAGCAGCCCGCGCCGGTTAGGAACTAACGGAGTTGAAAGGAGTCCAGGCGTCTTTAGTGTACGGGATCTTTACGCTGAAGAGCCTCGGTCTTCAGTGTGAAAAAAATTGAATCGTATGTTGAAGAGGAGGGCTTCCCAAACTTCGTGATAGGAGTTTATGAGCCGTACAAGGAGCAGTGATGTTCTTATCTGGTTATACAGCAGATACTTCTGGTGCTGTTTAGCTAGATTTTTGAAGGATTTCTGTGCCAAGTAGTTCAGGTATTTACGGCGACCTCGCAAGCACTCAGGTTTACCGTACTGGCACTTAAGTTCACGGGTATAGCGCATGTTTTGCGCTAAAAGACGTGTAGGAGGCCGAATTAAAAGTTGACCACCATCGGCCTGACATTCAGATAAAAGCTCATGTGTGTGCTACATTGTGTGACCTGGAAACGTTTAACGCTCCAAGCTCACTAACCAACACAAAGCTCGAAAGGGTATAAACCACCTGCCAGCATCTCACAAAAAGCTAGGTTTTTCAAGCTTTTTGACTCAAGACCTGCTCAGAACTCTCAAAAGTGAGAGCCCCTGGCCAGGGACTTTCCTCTCTGGCAAGGGGGTCACTCGTCACAACACCGTCGGGACTCCGTTGGTCAGGGACCGCCCGCTTTAGCCAGGGGCTCGCACAGGAGCGTCACTCTCTGGCTAGAGCGCGTTCCTCTCTGGCCAAGGGCTTGCAACCAAAGAGCCCAAGCGTCACTCTCTGGCCAGGGAACGTTCCTCTCTGGCCAGGGAGACCCTCTTTTAACGGGTCTGGCCCGACTACGTTAAAATTTAAAAACTCCCTGGAGGACCCTAAAACAACGAAACCTACCGGATTTATCGGGAAGGTGGGAGAGAGGAAGAGTAAAGAGAAGAGTGTGAGGGAGGTATGAGAACAATCTCCCTCTTCTTCCTCCTCTTCTTCTTCCTCTTCTTCTCCTCCTCCTGGATCGAACCTGAACCTCGTAGAAAGAGTGGGAGAGAAGAAAGAACCACGAACCACGAACCTGAACCTCGAACGATCTCTCCTCTAGAAGTGGGAACCTCTAACCTAACCTCGAAAATTCCTCCAAACAACGAGTATAGGGAGGAGATCTGGAACAAAACTTCCATAAAACATCTACCTTGGGATCTTAGCCCAAAATCCCAACTAAAACCTTGAAAAACTAGATTCCGAAAACTCCGATCTAATAAACCTAATCTCGTGAGGAAACCGAGCCTAACCTTCCCTAAATCAAGGGAAAACCTCGAACTTTCTCTAAAGGATGTGTAATCCACTCAAAATCGGGAAAACGATTCAAACAATTTCAAACTAGAATATCAACTAACATTACGGGCACATAGAGAAGCGAGTTATGAAAATCCCATAAAACCGAGCACCTGTTGAAGCAAGCTGCTTTGCTCCGTGATGCGCTGCCAAGCCACCCAAACTGGATCGGTGTGTTACTCTTTTAGAGTAACAACTACAAAATTCACAACATTTTACCTTTCCGTACGTATTAGTACAATCTATGTAAATAATACTTAAAAACTTACGCATTGTACGTATACATTACATATCATTTAAAAACCTGGAGATACACCACCTCACGTACGTACACTCTATATCGTAGGATCAACTCTAAACCTTGATACTAAGGGTAATACTTTAACCTGTAACGATAATACGTAAATTGGAAATACGGATTAGCACTGTAGTCTTGGAATCATTCGGTATGTCTCCGAGCCCCTGAACATGATGAACACTTATTAACCCGATTACAGTACTTCCCCGTAACTCGAGCCCAATACACACTTGGATCACCCATCACGGTGACTCTCTCAACCTATACGAACATGTAGTTTTACAGATTCACAGTATTTCCCCGTGATCTGAATCATTTATACTCTTAAAGTGTAACACTGTATCTTGATCTAGAAGCTCTACGATCACTAATAACGGTACAATCTCTGTACTACTAACCTATAAACTCTGTAACTGGAACGAACAAACGGTAAACACGAGTAAGCGTGTACGAACACTCCCAGCGAGGGATGTTCGTCCGTGAGGCCTCAGCCGGATGCGCTGATACAAGCGAGCACGCCATAACTCTTCGGATGCCCCAGCTCACCCTGTTTGTATAAGGTTCTCATCCCTACAACCTGATGGTGTCCGTGAATCCGCCGTGTTCGATCTGATGGAACCCATCCGGGAATTAACCTTTACTTTTAGCTGTGCCCTACTCAAACAATATTAGTGATGATCTATATCTCATCATTAACCTAATCAGCCTGAACGAAGATCGTATCTAAACCTGTAAACCCATATGTATGTATGTACATCATACGATCCTCTGTAATGAATAAACGTAAGTATATATGTTATAACGATACTATTTCCTATTAGGAGTATTAAAGTAATTCGTTTGGTACTGTAATAAATACCGATTCATCTCTGTATANCAGCCAGAACCGCTGCGCGCGATGCGACCGGTCTCTCTCTGATGGGACCGGTCTCTGGGGGACCGGTCTCTCAGGCAGAGACCGGTTCCCGAGAGCTGATCTTGCAGGACTTAGCCGATTTTTCGGCTGTCTCATGTCATACGCGTTCGGGGACCGGTCTCTCCCTTCAGGGACCGGTCCCCGAGAGCTGAAAATCTGCAGTTTTGCACAATTTGATTTTTTAGCTCTCGAAAACCTTCCACAACTCACTTTCGATCATTTTAACACCTTCGGGCTTTCCGAAGTGTACCATCCTCGCACTTTGGTCAATTTGACTAAAGTTCGATATTTATTTTCCGAATTTTTGGTATATTACATTATACGTGCTCACAAATTAGTGACTTATGCTTAACATAGTAAACATGAACGTTGTAGTGACATTTGAGTTAGTAAATGACTAAACTTTGGCAATGTGATACTATATTGGACCTTTAGGTCATTGGTACTTATTCCATGTTTTAGACATGATGACTGAGGATTGGATACTATTGATCATGCTTGCAGGCCATTGTGCTCATTCACACAAGCTTGTGAGGGTCGCTCCCCACAAGCCGGCACTTCGGAGTTAGCCTACGCGACACAAGCTCGCCTGTGCGGGATTGAGCGCCGAAGTGGCATACCATGGGTGAGGCTCATTCCTAGGGTGGGAATGTTGACTACTACGGGGCCATTAGGCACAGCTTAAGCCGAACTATACACGTGTAGATCCATGACGAGATTGAACTTTGACACCTAAAGCATAATGTGGACACCATTACTAGTTAGTGCATATTAGTTGGATTTGTGGACATGCATGATAGTACATGTTACTTGGACTTTATATTAGTCATTCATAGCATCGACAAATCTAGTGGTAGTATATCTACAGCTATGTTGATTAGTATGAATGCATAGATAGAATAGCATCAAAACATAATTTACTCTTTGTAGCATTATGAAAATGATGAACATATATGTAAACCGGCATTGACATATAGTTGATTATGTGAGATTAGAGTATCATGTATGTCACGCACTGGGGCCGAGCGGAAGCCCGCCCGGCGCGTGTACAGACCCGCCATATGCCTACAACATATAAGGCGTCTACAACAATACGATAAATAAAAGAAAAGATAATAACAACTAGCATGATATCAGAGCATAAGTACTTCTAATCTTTAAAGACAAGTAAATAATAAAAGAGCTAAACAACTAATATAAACCATAAAGTAGAGTATACAACACAGGATCCACAAAAATACAACTAAGTACAAAAGTGGTGGTCCCTATACATCGGGTACAAAATGCCACCCTCTCCAAAGAACCTTCACATACGGGATATCGCGATTCCAAAGTTTCTTCACCTCGCGAGCCAAAATCCTCACAGTTTGCTCTTCTAAGCTCAAGTTTTTCCTCAGCTCCACTGGCAAGGCATCCAAAACATGAGCCGGATCGAAGATATACTTCTGGAGTACCGAAACATGAAATACATCGCGCACTCCCGATAGGCTCGGTGGTAAGGCAAGTCGATACGTTACTAGGCCTACACACTCCAAAATCTCATAAGGTCCAATAAACCAGGGGCTCAACTTACCCCAAATGTCAAATCTTCTAATTCCTTTTTGTCGGCAAAACCTTCAAAAAGACATGATCTCCAACTTGGAATTCCAAATTTCGTCGCCGCTTATAAGTATAGCTCTTTTGCCTGCTTTGAGCCGTCAACAATCGCTCTTGAGCAAGGCGAACTTTATTCTCAGCTTCCTGGAGCACATCAGGGCCTAAAGCCAATCTCTTGCCAACTTCACTCCAATGAAGAGGCGATATACACTTTCGTCCATAAAGTGCTTCGAAAGGTGTCATCTTGCTACTTGCTTGATACCTATTGTTATAAGTAAACTCTGCCATAGGTAAGTGCTGTGACCATCCTCCCTAAAAGTCTATCATACACACTCGAAGCATATCCTCCAGAGTCTGAATAGTACGCTCAGATTGCCCATTACTCTAAGGGTGGAAAGCAGTGCTGAAATCCAGTCGAGTGCCTAAAGCATCCTGCAGGCTCCTCCAAAAGTGAGATACAAATCGGGGATCTCGATCAGATACTATTGAAGTAGGCACTCCATGAAGTCGCACAATCTCATCAAGGTACATTTGTGCGAGTCTCTCACCTATCCAAGTCGTGTGAATAGGTATAAAATGAACCGATTTCGTCAATCTATCAACGATCACCCAAATAGCATCATGTCCGGCCTTTGAGCGAGGCAATCCCATAACAAAGTCGATGGTGATCTTCTCCCACTTCCACACGGGAATAGGTAAACTCTGAAGTTTTTCCGCGGGTAATCGATGCTCAGCTTTTACCTGTTGACAAGTTAAACACCGAATTACAAACTCGCCAACGTCCTTTTTAATTCCGGGCCACCAATAAAGTAGCTTCAAATCCTTGTACATCTTTGTACCTCCCAGATCGATGTAGAGCATAGGGTGCACGGTGAGCTTCTAAAAGAATATCCTCTTTAATCCTCGTCTCCGCCGGCACACAAATCCGCTCGTGGAAACGTAACAACCCTTGGGCGTCCACAAGGAAATCACCGGTGTAACCATCAACCATCTTAGCTCGAATCTTTTGCAATTCTACATTGTGAACTTGCTTTTCTTTAATCCTTTCCAATAAGGTGGGTTGTACCACTAAAGCCATTGACCTCATAGGTGTATCAGGAGCCACTACCTCCAACTCCAACTATTTTATCTCCTCGATCAACGGTGGTTGCGAGGCTACCAGCATTGCTAGATTCATTGACTTCCGGCTTAGCGTATCTGCCACCACGTTAGCCTTGCCTGGGTGGTAGAGAATCGTCAGATCATAATCCTTGAGCAGCTCCAACCATCTGCGCTGTCCTAAGTTCAACTCCTTCTGAGTAAATAGATATTTCAAGCTTCTGTGATCCGTGTATACTTCACATCGCTCGCCATAAAGATAGTGACGCCACAGTTTTAATGCAAAGACTATGACCGCCAACTCAAAGTCGTGGGTAGGATAGTTGCTTTCATACTCCTTCAACTGGCGAGAAACATACGCGATCACCTTTCCGTCCTGCATCAAGACACAGCCCAATCCATTAAAAGAAGCATCACTGTAAATCACATACCCTGCTCCAACAACTGGCAAGGTCAAGATCAGGGCGGTCGTCAATCGATCCTTTAACTCTTGAAAGCTCCTTTCGCATGCATCATTCCAAATGAACTTAGTGCCCTTATGCGTGAGCCGCGTGAGGGGATATATTAAGTTGAAGATTTATAACAATTATTTTAAAATTTAAAGGAATATATGGGCTATTTGTATAATTTTAAGGGATATATTAGTGTGTATTCCTAAATTTATAATACTATGGCAATTCACATAAATCGTTCTGATTTATACTTTTTCACTGGTTAATTATTGTTGTGTATGTAAGTTTGTAAGAAATTATAAAATTTAGGTTTATTTGTAAACATAACAATAGTTGATACAAAACTAGAATTGAGCTGGAATGCTATATTTATAGCATTTGAGCTATTTTGTTGTTGAGTTTTTAATCCTTGGATGAAAAAAATTATAGGGTTAGGATGATAGTGGTTCCCTAGAATTTAGCGGTAATACTCCTAGGTAGCGTTTGGTTCGGGAATAAGGGGGGGAATAAGCCCTTGTTCCTCTCTTTGTTCCCAAATGTGATGTTTGGTACCCAGGAACAGTAGTTCCAGGATTTCAAGAATAAGCTGGTATAAGGCTGGAACTGCTGTTCCACCTTTTTTCCTAAAATAAGCTTGTTTCTTGATAAAAACAAGGTTAATTAAAATCTAAATTTAATTTTAATGACAATAAATTATTAATTAATCTAATTAATATATTTAAATTATTATTTATTGCTTTAATAATTAAATAATTAATTAATTTATTATTTATAATTANAATCTATCTTATCAACATCCAGTCAGCAGAGCACGAAACTAACCACTGGCGATTTTTTGACCCTTTCCGCCTGACCGAAAGAGTGAAACCCAACTTCCTATGCATCGTTAAGAGTACGAGTGATTACAATACAAAACAACAGAAGAGAAACATCTGATTCACTGCCCACAGATACTTACCTGCTGTGGCCGCTCGTCAGTTCCGTAACCTGCACAAAGTACCATAGCATCATCATCATTCATTATATAGTAATAAGTACGTTAAGTATGATACGTAACAAATAAAGGAATATTAAGGAACATTTATAAAAGCTAATTACACCCAGAATAGGCAGTCTCCAACATAGCACGCCCAACATTACTAATTAAACAAACGCAATTATTCCCTAAACCATCCATTAATGTCAACACTCCCATCCAAACCAAAACAAAGTACCAAACTACCAATACATCACAGCATTTCTTCAGATTCCTGAGCTCGGATCCATCAATAGAATCGAGGATCTGAGATCAAACACTACAATGCAAAATCGAAGGAGACATCTACGTCTCAAAATCCGATTTCCCCGAAACAAGTAGAAGAGCGAGCATCGATGAATCAATCAAAAAAAGCATTACCGCCGCCTAGCAAGCGATCCTCGGCGCGGATCTAAGTGAAACATAGGGTTCGATTACGATTCAGAGAGAAGAGAAGGATCGGAGCACGATACCGGAAGGGAAGCGGCCGAAGAGGAAGGCGAGGGGGACGAGGAGCGAGCAGAAGACGAGGGCGAGCACCGCCACGGAGGGGCCCCTCCACCTCCTCTTCACCGACGCCATTGGAGCCTTCATCTCTTCCCTCCTCCTTCCTCCACTCCTCTAGGGCATCTACCGATCCCTACACTCCGGAACCGCCCCCATCATCGTCCTCCTCCGTCACCACTTCCACCGGTCGGTCAATGTCGAGCACATTGCTGCGTAGTGAGCACGATTTCTCCGTCTCCTCCGATTCTCGGCTCGCTCTCGCCCTCGAAGATACTCCCAAGAGGCAAAGGAGACGGGAAAACGAGGAGAGAGAGAGAGAGAGAGAGAGAGAGAAAGAGGAAAAGGAGAGTGAGATAGGGCGGGGAGAGAGAGAGAGAAAGAGAGAGAGAGCGAAAGAGGTAACTGGGTAAGGAACCTTTCAATGGCATCACAATCTCCAAATAAAGCACTTTTAATTAAATTAAAAAAGAATTTGAAATCTTGTTGGTTACTAAACCGGATTTATGCAACTGCTTCCATATATATATATATATATATATATATATATATATAAAATTTTAAGAGGAGGCCATAATAATGCATGCATTAAATGCGTGGGTGGGGGGATCGTGAGAACCGAGGCGAGGAATGCGGCGATGGGCACGCAGAGATGGATGGGAGCGCGCGCGAGACCCAACACCTCTCTATCTATCTATATATACGTAGGCCATTAATGAACGAATGATCGAGGAAATGGCCCTTCATTAAAATCTTTATTAATTAATAAGATATCTTCTTCCACACTGAACACGGAGAGGTGGAGGGACGCGCACGGCATCTCCTTTTATGATCTCGTCTCATCTAATAATCTAATGATAATAATAATAATAATAATAATAATAATAATAATAATAGGATATTAGTTGGAGTGAATTTAATGGCATATATAGGACACGAAAGGATGTGATTAATTACGAGAGAAAGGAATTGTTGCTTGCTTGCATGAATGCATGCATGCATGCATCCATGTGTTAGCATAAACTATATTTCTTTAAAGTGATATGTTAGATGTGTTTTGGGTTAGAAAAGATTTTTTAATCATATTCTATTCTATTTTGATAAATATATTTAGTTAAAATGGAATTATTTCTAATCTCATTGTATTATTATGTAATAAAAATTATTTCTAATCTTATTGAGTTTTAGTCAGATGAGAATTATTCCTAATCTTGTACTGAATTTAAATTTAATATAATTAGAACTTAGCCACTTTTATGAAAACAGCTTTTCGCTTCCGATCGAGCTTGAGTGTGTAGTATTGTGTTAGACAAGAGAAAGTAGTATCAGGTGTACTATTTTGGGACTTGAATTTTTTAAGACAGACTTTTTTTTTGCTGTAATTAAAGATTTAATTTGCTCCGTCTTCGTCCGTGAGCACAGATCAGTGACCGAACGATGTAAACTATTTGTATGATTCTTCTTTTTTTTTTTCTCTTCCTCGACTCTCTTCTCCCTTTTTGCTTTTCTTTTCAAATATAAGCAAACAAAATTTGGTGGTGACAGTCGCCAACGTGAGACCATCTTATCAACCATTTGTTTTATGATGACACAAATCTCAAGGATTCTTAGGCAGCCAATAGCACAGTTCATACTGGGCACCGTCTCTACTGGGTCCTTTGTGTGTGTGTGTGTGTGTGTGTGTGTGTGTGTGTGTGTGTGTGTGTTAGAGCAGGATGTTCAAGTAAATTGAACTTCAGCGTGATAGATTTTTTGGGTTCTGAAAATGTGTTTAATATTATTATCGATATGGATTTTATATATATAATGAGACTTACGGGGCAATAGATTTTTTCACTCTTTTTATTGTCTTGTTAACTCCCAAAACACTCCAAGTAACTAGGGGCGGCAATCCAGCTCGCTGTTCGCGACGTCCCCCCCCCCCCCCCCCCCCCCCCCCTCCCCCCCCCCCCCGCCCCCCCCCCCCCCCCCCCCCCCCCCCCCTCCCCCGCCCCCGCCCCCCCCCCCCCCCCCCTCCCCCCCCCCCCCCCCGCCCCCCCCCCCCCCCCCCCCCCCCCCCCCCGCCCCCCCCCCCCCCCCCCCCCCCCCCCTCCCCCCCCCCCCCCCCCCCCCCCCCCCCCCCCCCCCCCCCCCCCCCCGCCCCTGCTCTGTTCAGCTCGAAATGGAGCGCTCGGAGATCGCTCGCTCGTTTAGTAAATGAGCCGAATACGAGCTGAATTTTTCAGCTCCCGCCTGTTTAATAAACGAGCCAACACGAGCTAGGGTCGGCTCGCTCGGTGTTCGGCTCGATAACAGCTCAAACATATATTATATTTATATTTATATAATTATTTAATTTGTATTCTTTATATATTAAGTAAAAAATAGAAAGAATTTTAGGTATATGAATATATATTTGAGTCCGGCATTATGGTTCTGTAAATACCGAGTACTGGTGTTTGTTAAATTTGTTTTTTTTTTACCGGTGAGATCTCTGGCCTTTGATCATTTTATCCGTAGATTTACTATTCAAGACCAACCACCCAACTCAACCCGTAGGGAGCCCACATATCGTAACCGCACGTCTGTGTAATTCCAAGGGCCGAAACTTACAGCACCAATGAACTTGGTACTTTTAAAAGCATAGGAGCGCTCATTCGATGATATATTTTTATTATTTAAATTTTAGCAAATAAAAATATAAATGCGAGTGCCTTAATTATAAAAAGACTCATTTATATGTAAAGTGTTCACTTATTAGATTAAAGTCTAATTGATAAGATTTATTAGCCGCGTCGGCAAAGTTTAATTTTATATATAATAGCCCGCTATACTAGGTAGTATACTATAGTATTGATACTATATATTAATTTAATGCTTTTTTGAAGTTTATGTTCGTGTGGCCAGCTGCCGCCACCCCGCCCCGGGGCTACCCGGTTAGGCTCGTTAATAACGACCGAACACGAGCTGAATTTTTTGGCTCGATTACTTTAACGGTCCAGCTCTGTGTTTGGCTGTGTTTAATAAACGAGCGAGACACGAGCCATCCCAGCGTCGCTGGGTGGCCCCGGGCCGTGTTCTGTGTTTACACCCGTGCAGATAACTTTAAGAAAATGATATTTTTTAAAAAACAAATTAATTGAAGAAATACAAATCAATAAGTGCAACCTCAATTACATCAAAACAAATAACAAATAATAAAAATGCATAGAACTTATCTCTATTATTACCCATTTTGATCTAACTATCTGAACTTTGAAAAATTTGAGTTTGCTAAATAATCTTTTAATTTATTTGATTTAAGCTAGTTAATAAGTATTTAACTTCAAAATTTGAATGTGTCACTTATTTATCTTTGCAGACTTAATTAACATATTCGAAGCAATTTATGTAACTATAAATTACTAAAATAGTAATTAGCCTAATATTTAATATTGAAAGAACCATCAAATGACTTAAATCAAACAAATTGATAGATTGGATCGTAAAATTAAAATATTGAAGGGTAGGTAGATGAACCTAAATGGTTTATAGTTTAGATAAGTTATATAGGTTCTCAACTAACAAAAGCCATTTTTGGATTTCTGACTTTTATCAAAAAAAAAAAAAACAAATACAAAAAATGCTAGCTAGCTACTCTAAAAGAAGTCAAGATTTTATAGAACTAGAGATACAATAAATTCACTTACATAAAAAACAAACATTACTTGCTCTAGTGCATGCATAGTTGATTAATTTCCCTCTAAAGAATGCAATTTGGCAAATGAAATTCAGAAGGTGCTACAATCTTAATTTCTACATAATTAAATGGGCCATATTCTTTACATATCTTCCACAATAAACAATGTGAGCATCCATCGATCTTTGTAAGTGCACATATATAATACTAGTAAACCAATAATAGTGGAATGATCCAAATCCACACCCACTCTGGAAAAAGCAAATGTTTCCACTCTACTTTTGCTGAAACTTACTCTTCTTTTCCCTTGAAAGGAACTTTGCCACAAGTTGTGTACTCTATGATTGGTCCTTTTTTTTTACTTTTCTTTTTTGGCTAATTGGTCCTCAAACTTTGAAGAGCAAATATTTTGGTACTGAAATTTTAATTTATTAAACTTTTTAGTTTGAATTTTTAAAATTATTACAATTAATCAAGTGCCACAGCATAACTTAGTTTACTAAATGTTGGTACATTACGGATGTGTAATGATGTGACATTTCAATTATTGTGATGACATTAATTATAGTATTAGTACATCATGTCATATTAGCGACAAATCAGCATGTAATTAACTAATAAATTATATGTGTTGTGAAACTTATTACAATAATTTTAAAAATTGAAGCCAAATTTGGGGACTAAATTAAGTTAGTATTACCTCCACATATTTTGAGGATAAGTATAATTTGGTTTTTTTTTTTGTTTTTTGTTTTTTTTTTTTTTTCTGAAGATTGTACTCTATGATTGGGTCAATAACAAGTCTCCACCTTGCACATTGTGCTATTGTGATTGGGCTCTCTAGCTAGCTGTGATGCTAGAATAGTTGGCTAAAATTGGTCTTTGACTTTGTTTGACAACCTTTTTCATGTAGTGTCCACATCATGTGGCATTGTTCTCAGTTACTACAAGGAGATTACAACAAAAACAAAGTACAAGACGTTGGTACCTTTGTTTCCAAAATATATGTATGTATTCATACATAATACCAGTGGAATTGGATATGAGATCTACCTAATTCCGTGTAAATTAAGTAGCTATTGTACTCATTAAAAAAAAAGTATTGACATGGTCATCTCCATTCTCCACTTGCAAAAAGAGATACAGAGTACCTCATAAATTTTGTAAAATATTACCTTTATAGTACATATATGTTTCTATATTAATATAGATGATAGATTTTATTAATCATTTAGAATTAATGTACGTAGTCCAATACCATTTATGCTAACCAACACATCACCATCCTATAAAGTCGAATATTCTAAAAGAGATCTAGGGCGTGTTTGGTTTGCTTCTTTTTCATTCTGGAATTAGAATTGGAATGGACAAATTCGTTTGTGAATGTTTGATACACGGGAGTCTCATTCCGATTTCGATTATCGAGTGGAATGGAAATTTCCTAATCACCTTTTTTTTTTCAATCCAGCTTAGGAGGTCGGATTGGAAATTAAATCTGGACAGAATGGATATTTATTTGGATTAAATTTATATTTTTAATTTTTTAATTAAAATATGAGTTTAAATTTAGAAGTTAAATTTATAATTTTAAATTTTAATTTGAATTTGAAGTAAAAATTAAAATTTAATCAAGTATTTCGAATATAATGTATGAATTTTAATTTAAATAAAGTTTTATTCAAATTTTATTTAAAACTTAAATTAAATTTGTGGATTCAAATTAAAATTTAAATTGTAATTTTAAGTTTGAATCTTAATAAATCGAAGTTTAGTTTTATATTTTGAATTATTTACTCAACATCAAAGTTTAATTTTTTTTTAAAAAAAATAGATTTAAAATTTTGATGTTATTTCAAAATTTTGATGTAAACTTTTAATATTTAATTTTTATTTTGAATTTAAATTAATATATTATAAAGATAAAGTTAGTATATTAATTTGATTACGTTTTTTATATATATCTGAACCAAACACCGACAATGTATATGATTTATTCCGATTCCGATTCAGATAACGAACCAAACAGAATTAGGTAATGAGTCATTCTGATTTCGATTTCGATTTCAGCTTATTTTGATTCCGATTCTGACTTCGAACCAAACGCGCCCCTAAAATAGTTACCACTATTTTTCTGTGGATAAGTAATGTGCCACAGAATCAAATCTAGTTTCGAATGAAAATTTTATGTGTGTATACTAACTGTCATCTAAAAAATTAAAAAAAAAAAAACAACAAAATCGTATTTGTATGCTGTAATCATAGCTAAAACTTTATAGTTGTAAAAATGCCTAGCTAGTACATGACAGCAAGATGGACACCACCACAGCACAAGGCATGCATGTGCATGGATCATGATCATAAGCATTGGCCTGCCAGATCTCTCTCTCTTTTAGTTTTTTTTTTTTTTTTTTTTTTTTCCAGTTTTTTTAATGCACACATGACACAAGAGCCCTTCCATGCAGACACTACTACAAGTTGATAGTATCTTTTCTCCCATGAATGTCTTGTGCTTTAGAGGCATAAATGGAAAAAGAAGCACTCTTTGGTTATTTAAAAGTTACTGTCCGTAGTTTGCCTTTATTTTTCGTCTAAATTATTAGCAAAGATGCAAACTAACTTGGGTACAATGATAAAAGGTAATCATGATGATGTACCCGAAGTATCCTAATAAATAAGTAATTAAGATGGTGTGCTTAATTAATTAGCTGCACCAAATGTAGTTGTTGTTATATGGCAAGCTAAGTTGGTCGTAGTTTCAGCTGCAACAACTTAATTGTGTTTGGGCTCAACCCATTTATATAATTTGTTACAAAACCTATATACCTACTTAGTACTAGGTCTAGTCTCATGACATTTGAGTCGATTTGTGCACGTTAGCGGCATTGCAGTTGTGATAATCGATTAATTGAACAAATCACAAAAACTAATCATGAAAACTAACACTGTACGTAGCTAGAAATTAGTAGTGTAATCATCTCATCAATTCCCTTAAACTCTTGTTAATTAGCTAGTAGAATATCTAGGAAATAGTGTAAACAAAATATTTGACCTCACCATAGTCATGCATGTTGCTCAGTTAATTATTAAGCTAATGAGACCATATACATGTATATATATAATTAGTTACCCACATGGGTGAGCCTTGTTTTTGGAGCAAATTAAANATGTCAAAAAAGTGCTGCTAGCTAAAATTACCGACACTTTTAAAAAGTGTTGCTATATGTGGGGTCGCTAGGTATATAGTGACAGGTAAAGAGTGTCGCTATAACCTAAAAGAGTGCTGCTAATTTACCAACAACTTATTTAAGCATTTAGCAACCGTTGAAATTCTATCTCGTTGGCTGCGGTGGCGGAGGAGGACGACAGGAATGGCTCTTCGTCTAGAATTTCAGTGGATTGAGTGAAGAGAGAAGAAAATATGGTAATTAATTTTTCTTTTTTTTTTTCTTTTCTGTTTGTAATCGGGCCAAATGGACTAGGTGTGGTGGGTTGAGTAGAGTAATCTTTTATTTTTGGTTGGATTGGGTTTTATATTTAGGCATTAGTAGATGTTTTTTTAAGTTTTAGCATAAATGCGACACTTACTGAAAAGTGTCCCAAATATGTGTCCCTATAACCTAATTCTGTTGTAGTGTTAGTTACCCACATGGGTGAGCCTTGTTTTTGGAGCAAATTAAATTGGAGACTTGAGCACACTATGTCACTGCACATTAAACATAGAACAAATTATCAGAGTCATGCGTGGTGAGTGGCCATATATATAATTGAATAGTAAATTATAAAATAAGGTTTACTTAAAACACACTGTACACAAGAACTCTATCGAACCGATCGGGGAACGATAACTTAGCGACACGACTAAGTATTCATCACCCTATTGTCTCATTATTAAACATAAATTAATCATATGCAGGGATCAAAATTAAGAAGCAACATATTTTATGGATGATTTCTTAGTTTGCACACATCTTTAGTAATTAAGTCAAATAAAATAATTAAATGACAAGTCCGAATTCTTAAATTTAAAAAACTCATCAAGTGACTGAAATTAAATAATTAAAATTTATTCTCAAAAAAGAACATATATTGTAAAAGTAAAACTTTTTAAAATTTGACACTCATATTAGAATGAGCCATAATCCTACATTCTTACATTTTAAAAGACATGCAGGGACGAAGCCAGAAATTAAGATTCGGGGGGGCCAAAATTTAGATTTGATAGGAAAAAAATTCGATCTCGGATAGTAAAAAAAAAAAATTTGTCAGATTCACAGATAACGATAATATGCCAAAAAAGAACAAGACTGTAAGAGTTGAAGGAAAAGGACCAAAAAATTTGAAAAAAAATTGAGACACAAATTTTGTTAAAAAAATTAATTTGGCCCCCTAAAATTAAAATTTATAATATTTTAATTTTTATTATTAAGAACTTTTATATAATTTTAAAAAATTTAGAGAGGGCCATGGCCACTGTGGGCCCCTCAATAGCTCCGTCCCTGAAGACATGCTATGCTGTACGAGGAGGAACCAAAGGAATCGAAAGAATTAATTAATTAAGCAAATTAATAAGAGTTAACCATGAAGGGGTCAATGTGCTTAGTAAATTAATTAATATGAGCTCTTTTTTTTATTAGGGTAATTAAACTTCAAAATTAATGTCCTCACGTGGTTTAGCGCATCTTTACTTTGCCACCCTATATCAAAAAAATTGAATTTAATCATCATGAAATTTACATTCTATTAACCAGAGTAGTGATTAAAGTAATATTTTTTAAAAATTACAAAATAGTAAAATACAGAATATAGGACCATAAATTATTATATAAAATGTATTGTGATCTTTAAAATATATAACTTCACTATCCTAGTTAACAGTAAATTCTTTCTCACGGCACAGATTATAGTTTACCAATTTTATTAACAATTCGATAAAATTAAGGAGGTAATATTTTATGTAGCAGGGGTACTACATTACTATTTCAAGCCAATCAAAATTTTCTATTTAAAAAATAATAAAATACATGAATTTAAAAAGTAAATTTGATTAGTTAGAAATGCAAATGATATCATGCAGCTCCACATTTTTAGACATTTTTAAAAAGGATTATTTCATACTGCTTCTTATAAACACATATCGAATAGCAGATATATCTCTACAAAGTTCTACTTTTTGTATTTATCCCTGCAGAAGTCCAGTGATATTCATATTTATCCCTCTAGTTTATTATCGTTAGATCGCTATTTACTTTTTAATAGAAAATAAATGAAATAATATTTTCATCATCATAAATATGTTACTCTAAAAGTCCAAACTGTTAAATTGTGCAGAAATATATGACGTTCCAAAAATCTCCAACGATTTTCTTCCCTTATAAGTGAAATGTTATAAAAGGAATAAAAATAATTAATTTATCTTATTTACTAATTAGAGTTAAGTATTTTGTTTACGTCTAGTTATATTTCTAACGAATACTAGCAGTATGAGTATATTTGAAAAAATTAAAATTGTTATAGAAATAAATATAAAATATTAAATTTTATAAAAATAATATATATCTATTATTTGATATGTGTTTACAAAAAAATTATGTAAAAATTATCCGTTTTTAAATTTCAGACCGTTGCTTGGGTCGGGCGCAAACATGACCTCGGGTTTCGAATGGGAGTATGGGCTTCGAGATTCGCACACGTACAGATGACGTAAGAAGGCAAGAGGGCGATAGGCACGTGGGGAGGCGTGCCACGACACTCCCATGTCTCACCGCATCCAAGAGTCCAAACCAGGAAAGCCCCGTTTGCGGAAGTGGGGGTTAATTCCAACGTTTCCGACATTAATTTTGTATAATTATAATCCAAAGGATAGGCAATCCTAGCATTGCTCTTAATAAATAGGCTAATTTATAATTTTGCTCCTCGAACTACGAAGCACGTGGCGTTTACTCCACAAACTTTAGTGTGTTACTAGTGTAGAGACCCGCGCGATATAGCGGATAGATAAAAAAAAAAAAATTTAAAAGTTTTAATAAAATTTACATTTACATTTACATTTTATTGATATATAGGAAGTTATACCATGTTAAGCACTTTCAATTTGTATGACTAAATTCAACGGTTAAAAACAAAAAATTATAACTAGAACTCACTCATTGATAAAATATTAATATAGTGCATATAATTAAATATTACACTTTGCACATAATTAGAGAAGTTGGAAGATAAGAGTGGGGCGTTAAGAAGATAAGAAAGTAGTTTGATTTAAATTTGGGCTATGAAAATGAAGGGTAATATGTCACATGTCAATCATTTTTCATAGTGCATTATAAAAGAGTTATAAAAAAGAGGATGTGGAAAATTAATAGAGAATGGGAGTGGATTAAAGTTATAAAACCCACTCATTGATAAAATATTAATATGATGCATGTAATTAAATGTTGCACATTGCCTTTAATAAGAGGAGTGGGAAGGTGAAGGATTGGACGTTGAGAAAAGAGAAGATGATTTGATTTAAAGTTGGCCTATGAGAATGAAAGATAACATGTCAAAAAATAGTATGGCTTCATATAGGTTTATAGGTAATTTTTGGCCTAAACATCATAAATTGTTTTAATGAAGTCCACTGATCAATTTAATGACAAATAGTCACATATCATTGTTTCGAAAGTGCTATGACATCTTAATTATTATTTCTTTTTAAAAGAAAAAGATAGTATATTATCCGCTTTATTCAATTTTCACAAATAAACTTAGCTGAGAAGGTGAAGCTAGGGTTGAAATATATATATATATAATCATAAATATATCATAATAAATATACATAACGCATGCTATTATATCAGTATAGTATGATCCCTTGTACCATAATTTCTCAAGCAAGAGCTCCAATCCGAGAATGTCCACTCCGTAAATATCATAGTATATTTGACACTCAGAAATAACAGTTTCGGATAAACATTCGAAATCATAATACCAATCCATTAAGGGCATAAAATGAAACGGTACAAAAATCGCAACACGTCCAAAAAAGATATCGATCCTCATTCAAGATCGAGTTATAAATCTTATCTATAAGTGCAATAGAATATCTATCAAAAGTGCAACAATTCGAATTCTTATACCGTTAAACAACAAGTATATCCATTACCGGCCGTTAAAAATTGTCCAATGGATCCGATCGTAGTACAATGAGTCGAAAAAATCATAAAATTAATTCTAGAAGTTTTAAATGCTTAAATAATTTAACAGGTGTGAGTCGTTCGATTCGGAAGTTCTTCACCGAAAACAACTTAATACAGGCGACGGGGTACACATAAATAGTATAGTACCGACCCTAGATATATATAATATATATTATATAATAATATTAATATAAAAGAGAGAGAAAGAAGAAAGAGAGAAGAAGATCCGGCTACACACATTATGATAGATCCGCCCCGACCATAAGTTCGATAATAGAGCTTACCAATTGACATCCAGCACCGTTAAACGTTCTCTAAAGCATGCGAACATTTAGAATCAAATTTAATATAAATATATATATAATATATAATAATACTATAATAATAAGGCAAGCCCGACTCCGCAATGTCATGTGGGCCCGTCGACAAACCGCCGAACGGACAGAGCCTTCCTTGTACGTTCTAGGCGTCACAATCTATACAATGTAATACAAGAGGTTCCAACCAGGAACTGTATTCAAACATAGACTGTATAAATATCAAAACATAAAATGCTAACTATGCTATTACAATCATTCAACTCATAGATCTTATACATGAATATATTACATAACTTTTAAGTTATTACAACTTATATAATTTGTTACAAATTTGCTACATTTACTCTGAACTTTGAGCTACACCGCTTCAAGGTACTGCTATCTCGGTCTCAGTGGTAGGGCGCTATCAATGGAGCTACGCCCTGTCCTCGCGCCGCCGCGCCGCTCACGTGCGAACCTGTACCCCCAAAAACAACACGGGGGTGAGAACTATATAAATATAGTTCCCAGTGGGTACGGCCACCCAAGGGAAGAGCTCGACCCACCAGGTCCAAAGGAGGCACTGTAACATGTTAGTCCAACAGATAATCATAATAATTTACGCAGACATTAAAACATGTATGCCTCACGATATGCAATATGTAAATTATGCAGCACTATAAAAGTAGATCTACTGATCCAACTTTCTATCCCACTATCCAAAGCTCATATCACACTAGATTCTAAGATATTATTTACCTTAATCAAGCTAACCACCCGACTCGACCTCGAGTCAATCATTCGCGAACTATCGCGCACGGGCACGCACTCATTGACTTAACCATCTGGCGGCGAAATCGTCGCACACGCCGAACAATGGCTAAAGTCAATTTCTGGCGGCATAATCCACAAGTTGGCTTAACCGTCTGGCGGCGAAATCGTCGCACACGCCGAACAATGGTTCAAGCCTCCGGGTGGTGAATTCTGCACACACACCCAATCCTCCCTTAGTATCAACCTCGGCGGCGAAATCGTCGCACGCGCCCTAGTCTTGATACCAAGGTTATCACAGATCTTGAGATTCCGGAATCCATTTCCACAACTTAAGGGTTTAATCTTTTACCCTATGTCGACGACCTTTCTAGGTCTAAACCAATCATCTTTATGTGGTCTTTCTACCACTATAATCCATAACTTAGTCCAACTTTACTAAGTGTCACAATATGTCATAACCTAGGTATCCAATCACACTAGGTTCTATATTATTTCACCTAGATCTCAACTCTAGGTTTACTTACTTGACGTATGTCCAATGACACTAGGTTAATGTCCGAAGTATGTTTATACATTAGGTTCATGCCACTCGATCTATATAATGTCCAACTTAGGTTTAATAACTTAGGTTCATGCCACTCGATATATATGTCATCCTAGGTATCCTTGCCTAGGTTCATAATTCACATGTTCTCATTTATCTTGTTACCATCAAGGTTTCTAATCAACTAGAATTATCGACATTCATATAGCTTGGACTATTATAGTACATTCACTTTCATATATGTTTAGACATAGGCATCAAACGTTCATATTCATAAGCATTTAACACTAGCTTTCATGTATCAACAATTATATATGCTCTAGCATTTATGTCCGCATTCCGACAATTACATTCATATATGCATCAAATGGAACCACGATTTACTTTGGCATGGAAGTGACCTAATCACTTCGGTAAAGCACAACCCACCTTTACTTGATACCGGAACGCAAGAAATCCACTTCCCGCACTTTCCAAGAATCGCAATCCGCGTTCGCGACAATTGAAGCCGAAAACGTTCTTTTGGCCCTATCTTCGCGTAGGCTCGATGGGTTACCGAACCGACTTCGTCAACGCGTTTACTTTATCCCCAATTAGGTTCATACATGCGCAATTCCAAGTTAGGGTCTCACTTCCTGCAAAAGTGCATTATCGAGATTAGACTTCAATACATAAAACTATTCTCTAGTTTCTATAACAACATAGGCTTAGTCTTTGACCAACCTAAGCCTTAACCAGGAATTATAGGTCAATTCACCTTAATTCCCCATGATCCTCAGACAGTCAATTTGGAGAATTTTATCTCATTCTTAATTAAGATTCTATATAAGAGTTGATTCTAACTCTTATCTGCCAAGGCCAACATTCAACACCCAATGCTGAAATTCTGATTCATAATCTAGTCTTTGAACTTCTCCTTCTTGGCATTAACCAACAGCAGCAGAAGCCGTAACAGTAGCTGCAGTAGCAGTGGCAGCAGTAGCTGCAGCAGCAGTGGCAGCAGTAGCTGCAGTAGCAGCAGCATTAGCTACAGCAGCAGTAGCTAGCAGCAATAATAACAACAATAGGCTTTAGAATTCCAACATAGTCTGCCACTATACACATTCCTTAGGAGTTTATAAACTAACACCAACTCACTTGGCAGCATATACCTTAGTTCATATATTAACTAATTAGGAATATTAAAGACTTCCTCTTATTACTTCTCATTTTTAAAGCTACCAATCAACTCCAAAAATTCACATGTTATATATATACCACATGTAGTCCTTCTCTAGTTTTCATGGCAGTATAAAAGCTCCAACACCCCAGAATTTTAAACGACTCAGTTTAGAAGCTTTTCACATCAAACCTTAACAAAAATCTGTACAATAACTTCAACTCTACATAGCCTTTACCCAACCTGTTACTATACCATCATCACAACAGCACATAAGGAGCTTCAACTCTCAACCTTTCGAAAACCCTCTACTAGGGAATTGAGAAGATTCACATCAATCCTTACTTAAATTCTGCTTAATAACTTCTCTAAATTTCAACTGTCAACAATAGCATATAGAGAGCTTCAAATTTCAACAATTCAAAAACCTTTAATTAGGGAATTGAAGAGTTTTACATTAATCTCTAATCAAAATCCTGCATAATAGCTATTTTAACTCCTAGCTACCAAGTAAACATATAGCTTATTCTAGGATTCCACGTCAAAAATAGCTCTAGAATCCACTAAAAATCTAGTTTGAAATTATAATAATATTACACCACTAACCCGAGTGTCGACGCTAAAAATCTGACGCGCGGCGTTTCGATCGGCTCGCCAAACGGCACCAAAATTTGTTACTTTCTTCTTCTTCTTCTTCTCTCTATTTCCTTTTCTCTTCCTTTCACTCTCTCCCTCATGCGTACAGGGAGAGGATAAGAATGGAAGTCCCCTGGCAGCCTAGTGGAAGTCCTTGTAAGCAATGTAACAATTGCCTTTAGGTCCACAAATCATCAATTATTATCACTTAGTCCAATTCTAGTCTGATACATTTAATTGGAGCCCTTCTGAATGTCCATTTGCTCCCAAATTTGATAATCAGGTTTGATTTTCGCTAGAAAAATAGAATATATCTTAACTTTTCAGCTTCGACCATTTTTTTGGTCACCGAAAGCTCTACCCAATTGTAATCTCTAGCAGATAGTAGTCAGATTTTATTTTCCACCTTCCAGATATCAGAATGACATGAAACTTCAAATCTAGCCTCATAAAAATAATTCTGACATATTCTCCAGTTTTCGTAATTTTCTGACACTATACATTTTCTGCTAAAATATCAGTCCCGTTCGATACAGAAAAATTTAAATATTCTGTTTTCGCTCCGATTTCAACATGAGTCTTTCCGGACTTATATTTTACACCCTGAAGTCCAATAAAAATAATATCTCACACTATTTTTATTCACACTTAATTCTATATTAAAATTCGGTACCCCCAGAATTACTCGAAAAAAAATTACACATTTAGTTCCAACTTCTCTTTGATCCCTCAAATTCAAATTAGCATTGTAACCCAAAATTTTTGGTATTTTACATATAGAGTCCGGCTACTATGCTATTAATAGCACGAAACACTTGGTGCTACCAAGTTTTCCGCCATTAGATCTACCCTTTTGATCATTTTCAACCGTTAGATCATACTATTCAACCAACCACCCACTCAACCCTAGAGGGCCCACATCATCCTAACCGCACATCTCTTAATCCAATGGCCAAAAACTTGGTAGCACCAATGACTTGGTGCTATTAATAGTATATTAGCCTAATTCTATATATATATATAGAGTTGAGCTAGAATACCATCGGTAGTAAACGAGCTGTTTTACTACCGATTTGTTTTCGATGATAGAGCTTCCAAATTGACGATCGGCTCCGTTAAATGTGATCTAAACCATTTAAACTACCTAGAAATCAAATTTCACGCACTTTCGATATTGTTCTTTTATCCATCAAGTGAACAGAAAAATGAATGGCTGAAAATGAATACTCTTTAAAAAGTATTCATTTTCAGCCATTCATTTTTTAAAGAGTATTCATTTTTCTAACAAAAGAACTATTTAATATCAAGAGTATAGATCATGTTTTAAAAACTATTTAATATCAAGAGTATAAATCTTGTTTTAAATAGTTTAAAAAATTTTCTAATAAAAATTCAATTAATTTGGATATCTTTATACCGTTAAACGAGAAAACGCCTCTTATCGACTACTAAAATTACAAATTTTGAAACACTTTGATCATTAGGCAAATGATGTCGAAAAGATATAAAATTTGATTTCTAAACACTTGCAAGTGGTGGATAGGATCATGTTCAATCGGAGCTGATCGTCAATTGGACGTTCTATCATCGAAAACATCGGAAAAAGTGAAAACGGCTCGTTTACTCCGGATTAGTATTACTAGCTCAACTCATATATATATATATATATATATAATAATATATATATATATATATATTATAATAATAGAGAGAGAGTGAGGCTACTATGTTATTGGAAGCACGGAGCCGATCAAGTTTAACGGAGCCGATTGACGATTTGAAAGTCGCAACATCGAAAACGAGCTAGAAGCACGGAAGGCTCCGTGCTTCCGATAGCATAGTAGCCTCACTCTATATATATAATTTCAAAATTTACTAAAATATAAAACATAAGTATTTTAAATATGATGTCAAATATGAACTTATTGGGCATGTTACATTAAAATCTGTTTAGGATTTGGATAATTCAAATTCAAATCCGAATTCCAAGAAGATTAACGAACCCAAATGTGACCCGAATTCGAGTCAGATATTAAAATCTCAATCCATGTCCAATAATTTGTAGATTTGGAGTTGGATCGAATCAGATAATATCTGGTCATCTTTCATCCTAGGATTTTATTTATCTATTTATATATGTATTTTTTAATTTTTATGGGGTTAAAATGTGGGTTAAAGGGCATAAGACTTATTTAAACTACAATCTATTTGTGCTGCCTAATATTTCAATTCATTTGATTTAGATTATTGAATTATTTATCCTGTTTAGGGTTTGGGTGTGCCTAGCTAACAACCTTGATTAGAATGTCTCACCTAATTAATTAAGTTTGCAATTAATTTAACAACCTTGATAGGAATATCTGATCACCTGAGTAAATTCACATGACTCGATCACGTTTTAACAAGCTTTAAATTTTAATCATATTAACTTTGCAGTTAATCCTTCTTAGAAATGAACTTAACTGGATATCCGCTTAGTTCGTTTTTTAATTTTTTAGAAATAAGCTTAACTGGATATGTGAAATAACTAGGAATACAAATGGATCCGGTTGGTGGAGCTGCCGTCCCGATCCGTCCCGAATGGGGCGGTAAGTGGGAACAAAAATATATAGAAAAATATAACCCGTCCCGGATCTGTCCCGATCTGCCAAGTAAATGGAGCGAGAAACGGGAGACCCCTTTCTTCCTTCAATCCGTTTCGATCCGTAAAAATTCCACTAAAAATCTGCTCCCCCCCACCCTCCTATTTGTCGTGAATGGGGCGATAAGTGGGAGCCAAAAAATAAAATAAAAGATAACCCGTCCCCCGATCCCTCTCGTTTGCATCCCTCTAATTGGAAGTGATTAAGAAGGGAAAGACGGTACGCTTAATTAGTATGCTTTCTGCTTCGTTCGTGTTTTTTATTTATTGAAATGAATTTAATTAGATATTAGAAAATAATTAGATTTCGAACTTGGAATTTCAGATACCAACTATCAAACTATTTACCACTTACGCTAAGGACAGTCGACATTAAGCTGCATATTTTATTCTCGCTTATATTTTACTGCATAGCTTCTCTTCCTAGTCTTTCTTTTTTTCAGTCCAATTCATCATCTGCTCCTTGGGCTTCAGTAAGGATGAAAACAGGCTAGGCCTTCCGAAAAATAATAGGTTTTCTGTCGAGTGTTTTAGCCCCTTGCATTGGGGTGGGCTGTTTCCGGACTCTAATATTCTGGGCCAGGTGAGGATCAATCTTGGCCCAGCCACATTATGGCTCGACCTGATGACGTATATGATAAATATAGTTAAATTTCAAAAAAAAAAAAAAATTTATTGTAACCATACAAACTATAAGAGGTAAATACAATAGGTGATTTGCAATACGTAACAATTATAACAGTTTTAATTATGTATTTCAACTTTCCATACAAAATAAAATGTTATTTGATTGCTTTTTTATGGATTTATTGAGAATGATTCTGATAGAAGGCGTTCCAACGTTAGTTCCTTCGTTTCCATCAATTTAACATATCAAGCTTTAACTATTTGGTAGTTTTTTTAATAGACTGGGCTAGATTTGACTTGAATGCTCTGCTCCCGCATAACACTGGGTTTTGGGCCACAATTCCTTTTTTTTTTTTTTTTTTTTCTTTTATTTTGGCTAGGTCTGGCTAGAACCTTCTCCTCTCATAGAGAACTGGGTCTAAGCTCAATGGCAGAAGAAGCTTGATTAATTTATAACAAATGATAATTACGAAAGGACTAGTGGTTTTGGGATACATAATAACAATTGTGTTTGTATGAGAAGGTTTTGGGATAATAATTTTGTTATCCTATGATGATGATAACTCAGATTGTTGGGTGAGATTTAATGAAAACTCGGAAGTAAAAGCAAGAGCCTGTCTTTTGCAATGAAGGATTTGGGTTTGGCAAAGCAAATTTAGAATCTATCATGCACGATAGAAAAATTAGAAAGTGTGGCTGTCACAAGAAAGATACACTTGAAAAGTGCTCGACAGGTTCGATGTGGATAAGACAAAACCGATTTCACTTTGCATTTGAAGGTCATTTTAAGTTCCAAAAAGAGTCTCTGGAATGAGAAAGAGAAATAGGAAATAGTATCAAGTCCCTTCTACATTTGTAACTAGATGTTTGATGCATGCAATGGCATGCACATAGCTTATACGGTTGGAGTAGTCAGTAGATTTCTTACAAATTCCGAAAAAGGGCATTAGGTGGCAGTGAAATAGATTTGTTGTATCTCAAAGGCTCTCTGAAATTATGTTTATAATAATACTGGAGAGTATATTAAAGGTGTCCATGGACAGGATCGGACCTGGATAATTAATATATTGTACCCATACCCTAAAAAAATAGTTAGAAAAAAAAAATATATCCTACACATTTAATTTCGAGTCGGGTCTTGGTCTGGATACTTAAGTTATTAATATACTCATTAGGTTTATTTGAGCGGATTTGGATAGTGACTGCTGTTTGAGATAAAAAAATTAAATTCAAATTGAGGATATATTTTGTTTGAGATAAAAAAAAAATCAAATCCAAATGGGGGATATAGAAGGAAAGAAATTAATTTGCGATTTAATTACTATTTTCCTTAGAGTATTAGATGTCAACAAGAAAAGAGATAAAGAAAAAAATTGTTGCCTTATCTTCAAAGATTTTTGAATTATTTTTCAAAATGAAGAATTCCTAAAATCACTAAAAATTGGACCACATAATTCAAAAATAAATCTTTGGAGGGGGGAAGAAAGAAAAAAAAAAAAGACGAGAAGACAAAGAGAAAAAAGAAAAATAAATAAAATGGAGGCTTTTTTTGCATTTAGCCCCTTGACAAATTTTTATTTTAAAAATAGCCCTATCAAAATTTAATTTGCAAAAATAGCCCTGGACTTGCCACGCAAGCGCCACGTCAGCGCCACGCGGGCAGGGCCGGGACCAGTGTATTAAGTTGAACATGGTGAACCATTCACCCTATTCAAACACGGTGAATGGTTCACCATGTTTCATATTTGTATTCCTTTTTTTTTCCTTTTTCAAAAATCCAAATCCGAATCCTAAAATTAAATTAAAACCGAAACCCGACGGATTTTAAAAATTCATACCCATATCCATATCCGACCAAAAACTTGAAACCCGAACCTGAACCCAGTAGGTTTTAAAAATCTATACCGTTGGATAAAAATCTAAGGAATAAAAATTATTAAATATTTTATATATTGTATAAATAAATAAAAATAAATTATGTATATATATAATTTATTCGGGTTTGGGTTCGAATAATATTTCGGATATCCATACCATTGACATTCCTACTCCCTATTCCTCTTTTCAATATTTATATTGCAAAAAATACGTACTAGCTCTAAACACGGTGAACCATTCACCGTGTCTAAACACGGTGAATGGTTCACGCATGTTTAGTTAACTAACCGCCCTAGCTCCGCCCGTGCGCCTGACGAGAGTGGCGCTTGCGTGGCAGGGGCAGGTTATTTTTTGCACTAATCATAATTTCTGGCAAGGTTATTTTTAAAAATAATTTTTTTCAGAGGTCCAATTTGCAAAAAAAGCCAATAAAGTGGCTTTCCGGAGGGGCCTGCCTCCTCTTAATCTTTGGTTCGTACAGAGAAGAGAGAGAGAGAGAGAGAGAAGAGCGCGGTTAGGATCCTTCGTCTCTCAGACCAACTCAAAAAAAAAAGAGAAAAAAGAAAGCAAATAAAAAAAAAAAACAGAGAGTTGAAGGCACGATGACGGCGGCAGCGGTCGCGACGACTTCAACGACGACTTCGACAACGACAATGACGTGGAATGAGGCCTCATGGCCTCTTTCTTCTTCTTCTCCAACGACGACTTTAACAACGACAATGGCATGGAAGGAGGCCTCGTGGCCTTTTTCTTCTTTTTCTCAAACGACGATAGATTGGTGTATCTGTGCAAACAGTATAGTGGTGATCCTTTTGTTGGTTTAATCAACACGACGGTCTTCTTGATAAGTCGACCTGATCAAATCCGGCATTGGATCAGTATCATATTGTGCGCGCGTATTCACTAAACACTCATCCCCCCAACATCGACAAATGATTTACATGAACGTGCGAATGACGTGACGACAAACATCTAACCAATTTGATTGTGTGGCCGTCTCCGTGATAGGCTCAACACGCTCAAATTTCTATAAAAAAATAATAATGATAATGAAATAAAATAAAATAATAAAATAAATATTTATCTTGGATCGCCGTCTTTGTGATAGACTAGATCCAATTTGACTTAAACCGGATCACCGCTTTCGTGAGAGGCTTGACCCGAGTTCGATTAATTAAGCCGGGTCGCCGTTTTCGTGATAGACTTGACTCAAGTTCGATTAATTAAGCCGGGTTTCTTCGTCATAGGCTTGAGCCGAGTCTAGTTCATTAAACTGGGTCACCGTCTTCGTGATAGGCTTGACCCGAGTTTGGTTCATTAAACCGGGTCGCCATCTTCGTGATAGGCTTGACTCGAGTTCGATTAATTTAAGCCGGGTTGCCATCTTCGTGATAGGCTTGAACCGAGTCTGGTTTATTTAAGCGGGTCGCCGTCTTTGTGATAGGCTTGACCCGAGTCCGGTTCATTAAACCGGGTCGCCGTCTTCGTGATAGGTTTGACTCGAGTTTGATTCATTAAACCGGGTCGCCGTGTACGTGATAGGCTTGACCCGAGTCCGGTTTATTTGGCCGGGTCGCCGTCTTCGTGATAGGCTTGACCCGAGTCCGGTTTATTTAACCGGGTCGCCGTCTTCGTGATAGGCTTGACTTTGGTTTGATTCATTTAACCAGGTCGCCGTCTTCGCGATAGGCTTGACCTGGGTTCGATAAACCAAATTGATTGCATAAATATTTGGTTTAAACTGAATCCAATATAATTATGAGTTCAATTTGAATTTAATGAAAAATGAGGAGCTGAGCTTAAGTCAAACATGCTTGGATACAAGATCTAATTGAACCAACCCAAGTTGACATCGGTTCACGCTGGTGATGGATCAAAAATAAATTAAAGAGCAAATTGGTGAACCAAGTCTATAATGGTGAACCAAACTCATAACGGTGAACCAAGCCCAAATGTTAAACTGCATATATGACATTGAACAGAACTTGTAACAATGATCTAAACCCAAAATGATGAACCGAATCGACTCATAAGCCGGTTCAACTCAAATCGAACTGAGACTCAAGAGGTTGAACCAAAACAAATAATGAACCGGTTCGACCTGAACTGAACTATAAGTTGGTTCAACTCAAACCGAACTACATAAGGATCGAGCAGAGCCAAACCACGAACTAGTTCAAATCGAACTGAACCACAAAAAGGTTCCAAGTCAAGCCGAACCAAAGCATATGCCGGGTTCAGCTCAAACAAAAGGACAGGATGTTTGAGCCTAGCCAAGTCAAGTCGAACCAATTACGAGTCGGTTCAGCCTAAACCAAACCATAAAGGATTTGACTTGAACCGAAGTGGATTCGATTTGAACCAAACCATAAAGGATTTACCTTGAACCGAAGCGGATCCGACCTGAACTGAACCATAAAGGATTCGGCTTGAACCTAATTGGATCCGATTTGAATCGAACCATAAAGGATTCGACTTGAACCGAAGTGGGATTCAATTTGAACTGAACCATAAAGGATTCGACTTGAACCCAAATGGATTTGACCCGAATCGAACCACAAAGGATTTGACTTGAACCCAAATGGATCTGATCCGAACCGAACCACAAAGGACTCGACTTGAACTGAAGTGGATCCGATCCGAACACAACCATAAAGGATTCGACTTGAACCGAAGTGGATCCGATCCGAACACAACCATAAAGGATTCGACTCGAACCGAAATGAATCCAATCCGAACCGAACCATAAAGGATTCGACTTGAACCTGAGTGGATCTAATCTGAACCGAACTATAAAGGATTCGACTTGAACCGAAGCGGATCCGGTCCGAACCGAACCATAAAGAATTCGACTCTAACCGAAGTGAATCTAATCCGAACCGAACCATAAAGGATTCGATTCGAACCAAAGCGGATCAGGTCTGAACCCAACTATAAAAGATTCAACTTGAACCAAAGTGGATCTGATTGGAATTGAACCATGAAGGATTCAACTTGAACCGAAGTGGATCCGACCTAAACCGAACCATAAAGGATTCAACTTGAGCCAAAATGGATCCAACCTAAACCGAACTATAAAGGATTTGACTTGAACCGAAGTGAATCCGGCCTAAACCGAAACATAAAAGTTTCAACTTAAACCCAAGTTGCTTCAACCTGAACTAAATCACAGGAGGTCTGAGCCAAGTTGAATCGAACTACAAGCCGATTTGAACTAAACCAAGTTATGAAGGATTCAATTTGAACCGAAGTCGGTTCTACCCAAATAAAACTACTATAGTTCCAAACCGAGCAAAATTGAGCTGCAAGCTTGCTCAACCTGAATTGAACAACAAAAAGGTCCGAGCCAAGCCGAACCAAACCACAAGACGATTCAATCCAAATGGAACTACAAGAGGATTGAGCCAAATCGAACCAAGCATAAACCGGTTCAATCTAAATCGAACTTGGAGAGAGCAACAGGTCGATTCGGCCCAAAGCAAATGCAAAAAGGTTCCAAACCAAGGCGATCCACCAAAGCTCAACACGAATCAAATGCAGATCAGTCTCGAACCAAATCATAAAGGTTCGATTTGAATCAAATTGAAGTATAAAAGGGTCCAAGTTGAGACGAACCATTGAGGACCTGACCCAAATTAAATTTAAAGGGATCTCGAACTATATCATAAGGGTTCGAACTAAACCAAGTCTCAACGTGTTCTGAACTACAGCATAGCGGTCGACCTAAAGCAAACTCGAAAAGGATAAACCAAGTGAAAACCTAAGGCGGCCGAAGTAAAACTCGATCTGAATCCAACCTAAGTAAAAGTCCAGTCTATTTCGGGCTATAAATAAAACCTAAAATCCTCAAATAAAACCCAAAATCCAAAGTCCACAAATAAAACCCCAAAGCCCAAAGTCCACAAATAAAATCCCAAAATCCAAAGTCCACAAATAAAACTCAAAAACCAAAATTCACAAATAAAACTCCAAAACCCAAAGTCCAAAAATAAAACTTACGACCGCAAAGTCGTTAAATTAGACAACCAAATTCAAACGACCGTAAAGTCGTTAAACTACACCCAAATTCAAACGACCGTAAAGTCACTAAACTAAACCCAAATTCAAACGATCGTAAAGTCGTTGAACTAAACCCAAATTCAAACGACTGCAATGTTGTTAAACTAAACAACACAAATTCAAATGACCGCAAAGTCGCTAAACTAAATAGCCAAAATCAAATGACTGCAATGTCGTTAAACTAAAATAGCCAAAATCTAACAACCGCAAAGTCACTAAGCTAAATGCCCAAAATCAAACGACCGCAAAGTCGCTAAACTAAACAGCCAAAATCAAATGACTACAAAGTCGTTATACTAAATTAAGCACTATAACTGAGCACTACAACCACAAGCCGACCGCCATGTCGTTAAACAGAGCATTATAACTTCAAGCTGATTTCCATGTCATTAAACTGAGTACCTCAACCTCAAGCCAACCTCCACGTCATTAAACTGAGCTCCTCAAATCAAGCCGACCGCCTTGTCGTTAAACTGAGTTACTCAAATCAAGACGACCGCTATGTCGTTAAACTGAACACCGCAACTCAAGCCGACCGCCATGCGACTAAACTGAGCATCTCAACTTCAGTCAACCGCCAAATCACTAAACTAAGCAACTCAAGTTCAGATATGACCGTCAAATCATTAAACTGAACAATGACCGTTAAGTCGTTAAACTGAACAAATGATCGTCAAGTCATTAAACGGAATAATGACCGTCAAGTCACTAAACTGAGCAAATCTAACCACCAAGTCGTTAAACTAAGCAATCTAATTCTGAATGACCGCCAACTCATTAAACTGAGCATTTTATCAATGTACAATGGGGGTATGCCCCCGCTTAAGCCACGTACTTGAAAATTATATCAATTTAAGTTCATCTTTATACTACGGTCTTTTTTAATCATCAGCATTAAATTTGGTCTCTTAATCAAGAATTCCTTAACATTAAAAGTGTGGGATAATTAACAGTAGATTCTTGAGTTTGTTAGAAGTTATGAACCTATAATCCTGATTTTGAAATAAAACTTAAATAAATTTAATCTCTACCATGAATGACCACTCGCCGGAAAAAAGCCTCCGACGGGGCCGGTTCGTTCATGGCGGTAGACAAAATGGCACGCCTAGTGGGACCTCGGTTCACCCTCCATCTTTGAGACCAAATCCAATAATTCTGATAAGAAACTTATGTATAAATGTTCGACCAATAAATATGGCTTTATCCAAGCAGAGAAATCCAATCCGACAACATCGCCTCTGTCGAGATCAAAGCAAGGCATGTCGGTCATCCTCCAATATGACATCACCACAAAGGACGTTCTGTCTACCATAATGTCCTGCTTTACGGCTCAAGTCATCAGGGGGCAAAATGATTCTTACTGACAATCGTGGTCTTCCCCCCGAATGCATATCTTCGCTATTCGTTAAGGGCGATCAATCCTTCGTCTCTCTGGAGATATCAGTTCATTCATTCTTTCCATTTGGTAATATCACAGAGAATGTTTTGATCACTAGCTTGCTACTTAAGTCGTCGGGGGGTAAGACGACTTACACGAGCAATTATGATCCTTTATCTTCTAATTCAATAAAGGCACCGCAATATCTTTAATCTCAAAACCTCTACACCTCAAGATTACGCCCTAACTATTCGTCATGTGGGGAACAAACGGAATGGGGGCAATCAACGCTCGTTTATCTTGAAGACATATATCCATTCTCACCTTGGGGGGCATAACTTTGCTCTCATTGGAATATATTAACTTTTTAGATGAGATGAAGTTAATCCTTTGAGAAGAATTAAAGAGGACGGAATCATAAAGTTCAGCTCAGGAATAGCACATTCGCTTCATATTTTCAGTTCATGACCATAAGGCTCATAGATTAGCCATTTTGTTTAAAAAAAAATTTAAAAAAAGCAAAAAAAAAAGAGAGCAAAAAGAAAAAAAAAGAAAAAAAGGTAAAAGACAGAGGAAAAAAGAAAAAAATAAAGAAAAAATAAAGCAAAAAAAGAAAGAAAGAAAGAAAAAATAAAGCAAAAAAAAAAGAAAAAAATAACAAGAAAAAGAAAAAAGGCAAAAAATAGAAAACAAAAATCTCTCAGATATGATGAAGATCTCGCAAAAAAAAAAGGGATCCCTGTTGTGAGAAAACTTATTTTAGGCTCATAGGTAAAAGTTAAGGGAATGCTGAAGGCGAAAACCCTTGCGAGCGCTAACTGTTATAAAAATTTTGCAGATGATGGAATGTTGATTCATCCCTGTGTCTGTTATGCACAACAACTACGACAGATCAGGTTGCTTTCAAAAAAAAAAACTTTATTAAAGGATGTTATATATTATATAATATTATATATATTATATATATTATATTTATATATTATATATTATATATATATTATTATTATATATTATATATATAATTATATATTTATATTATATATTTAATATATAATATATAAGAGCTAGGATAGATATACTATCGGTAGACGGAGGTTCTGTGCTACGAGTTGTTTTCAATGATGCAGCTTTCAAAATCGCACTGATCGGTCGTTAAGACTTTGATTATCTATTAAAAGTATTTGGAAATTAATTCATATTTTTCGGAATCATTTTGGTAGTTGATCAAAGGTGTCAAATGCATTTTAATGGTTTAGATTTTGATGCGGTTTGTGATTTACGGTAGTAAACAATCAAGTTGATGATAATTTTTATTAAAAAAATTCATGTCCTATTTTAGGTAGAAGAGTACTCTGATTTTAAATTTCAAGTTTTATCACATTTTACTGCTTATGGTTTTTCTTTCAGCGTTTATTTTTAGATACTTGTTTGATAGCCGTATTAAATGAGCTCGAAAATTTTAATTTGAATTATAGTTTCTAATAGCTTTCAAATTAGTTGTAGATCAAGTTACTCCCGGAGCTGTACTTTGTCAATTTTGGAGGTACATTATTGACACTTGGTAAGCCGAGGCTAGTTTACGATAGATATAAGGTAGTTCTATAATATATTATATATATTATTATATTATTTATATATTATATATATATAGAATTAGGCTGGAATACTATTAATAGTAAAACGGTCTTTTTGCTATCAAGTTTTTAACCCTTGGATGAAAAATTGAAGGGTCGGGATGATATTAGTTGGTTAGAGTTGAGTGGTCCCCCTAGGGTTGAGTGGTCCCCACTGGGTTATAGTATTTAATCCAATGGTTAAAAATAATGAAAAAAGTTGATCCAAAGGCTAAAAAACTGGTACCAACAATGGGATTTTGCTACTAATAGTAGCCCGGTCCAACTCTACATATATATAGAGTTGAGCTAGAATACTATCGGTAGCAAACGGGCTCCGTTGCTACCCATTTCTTTTCAATGACAGAGCCTATAAATCGACGATCGGCACTGTTGAAAATGATCTATACCACTTGAAGTATCTAGAAATCAAATTTCTTACTTTTTCGATATTATTCTCTTGGTCATCAAGTAGGCGTAAAAATGAACGGCTGAAAATGAATATCCTCTAAAAAGTGATGATAGGAATTTTGTAATCAAGATTGAGAAGATAGATCTTGTTCTAAATAGTTTAAAGAATTTTTTGACCAAAATTCAATTGACTCGAATAGCTTTACACCGTTAAACGGGAAAACGTCTCATATCTACCATTAAAATTACAAATTTTGAAACCTTTTGATCATTAGGCCAATGATGTCGAAAAGATTTGAAATTTGGTTTCTAGATACATTAAGTGGTGCAAATCATGTTCAACGGTACCGATCGTCGATTTGGAGGCTCCATTATCGAAAACAAATGGGTGGCAACGAAGCCTGTTTGCTACCATAGCATTCCAGCTCAACTCTATATATATATATATATATATATATATATATATATATAAAATTAGGCTGGAATACTATTAATAGTAAAAC
>NC_033624.1:5864733-5879369 GCF_001540865.1 Ananas comosus
GCCATCCCGGCTATCCCCGTGGACCGCCGGCCGCCGCTCCTCCATCCTGCGGCCGCCCAGACCCGTGCGGGCCATGGCCGAGTCCCCTCGGCTTCTAAGCGTTTTCGCCGCCCACTGACGGGAGCATAGCCTCCTCCTTGACCTCCGGCGACGAACCATCACTGCCCCGGGCTCCTCCGGCCGCCGCTTCACCGCCGGCGCCCTTGAACCCGAGAGGAACTTGGTGGACTTGATCTCCGCCGCCGTGCCATTGGCCACCTTCCGCCGCCGGCCAGGGGGTGCCCCAGACCTCACCAACCGGCCGCGCTCTCCCCTGGCCGGACCGCCCGCCGTCCGGCCGCCGGCGATCAACCCTAGCTCCACTACCTAGGTAAGGCTGTATTGATGTTAACAGCACTGTATTTTGGGATTCCGGTGGCCTTTCCGGCGATCCGAAGGCACCCTGATGACAGTAGAAGTGAGCACGATCATCGTTACTCCGTGCTGAGCATCGTGCTCACCTCCGTCGGGGTCATCGGTTACTCGGTTTGCGTGTTAGAAGCGAATTAGGCGCTGTGCGCGTTGTTTCACCGAATTTCGCGTCGCTCGTACGTTTCCCACAGTAGCCGAATTTGCTCCGAAAGGTGAGCACGGTCTCCGGCACGCCGAGACCTATCATGCGGGTGCCTCATGCTTCACTAATTCATGTTTGGTTTTGTGCAGACGGGCACCATAAAAGCCGGCGAATCGCATGAAATAATCGATTTGGGTAATACGGGGAGGGCTTTTATGTATTTTGGGTTTGTTGTGGCTGCTGTTGCGCAGCGATGGGTGAGTATGGTAACCTCTGGATCTGATTGTCCAGGCCCAGCCCTTAGAGAGACGAAAAGTGATTTCGATGCGTTTCTCGCTACGAAAGTCCTGCGACGGAACGCGGGTTCGCGTCGCGAATTTTCGATCCGGTGCTTCGTACAGCTATTGGGCTGTATGTCGCGAGCCTTGATCTTTGTGGTCACTTGCGTCATTTCGAGGAACGTTTCAAAGATGAACGAGTGAGAGCGACGGGTGGGTTGCGGTGTCGAATTTGACACTTTCGGGGAACCGGAGTTCCGTACTATTAATTGCCCGATAATTGTTGGTAGTTGTTGGTGTAACTTGTGTTTGCTGACTCAAGACAATCCAATTGGTGTGTTTTGTGGCAGCGGGTGACTCTTTATGATGTCAGACATTTCGGACAGTATCGTGGGTTCTGCCGACGGAGTCCGGATGCGATTTTCAAGACGTTGCGGTCGAGGTTACGGTAGTCGGTTGTTGGGAAACCTGATCTCCGTGGGATTATGTTAGTGGGGATTAAGTGAATGATGTATGTATTTCTGTAAACTTTTTGGGTTAGCACACCCAGTGGACCCGTCCAGTGAGGGTGCCTTTGACGTTCTTTTGAGTCAGGAGACTAGGCGCGGGACAGTTTGTACAGGTGGGTACTTCGATCCGAGTTGGTCCAGTGATGCGTCGCTCGGTGATGGGATTTCTTACCCTTGCTCTTTTGTTATTATCCATGTTATATGTATATGATTGAGCTTTGCACCTCTATTGCTTTACTATACTACCCACGTTGTTTGATTATGACTCTACTCAAGATGTTTCTATGACCTTAGTGTTATGTGTAGGAGCTATGGTCTATCTGTATGTGATCATGTTTCGTTTTTGCTCTACTTAGCTTATGTTGACTGCATACTTTGTTTCATATTTATAGTAGGAGGCAATTCCGATGATTGATCTGTGAGATCATCGATCTAGTCGATCAGTCGATTCTAGTAATTCTCAGTATTGTGACCGTATTCGCCGAGATGAGTTCGTCGACCTTTGTTCGTCTGCATGACGATTAGAGTCGGTATACCACTGAGCGGGTGGGATGTCGCGTTAGTTTGCCGACGGATGGATTATACTTTACTCATTCCTAAATTGTGGACATGATGGTCAGTTTCCATATACTAGTTGATTAGACTTGGTCAGTCTTGTTTTGGTTCATGAGAAGTATTTGCATTATGTGGTGAGGGATGTCGATGATATGTCATCCTAGTTGGACGAGTGGTCGATCTTGTGCTTCTTTCAGTTGACGACCTATCGCGTCGGATGGGCCCTGGGGGGCAGGATTGTCGTCTGGTTGCCGACTGTTTGATTATTGAGCATATTGCACTCTCACCTCTACACTCGTGATTTCCACGAACACTTGCGGTCTGATGCAACCGCAAGGAGATTTTTTTCCGAAAAGTGGTTGAATAGTGCAACCGGTGAGCCCTAGAGAAGGTATATGCACTGGAGAGCAGTAAGTAGTGGCACTGGCTGAGGTCTGCGGAAATCGGCTGAACCCAAGGAGAGGCATTGGTTTGCAGATTGCCGGTACTTTGGACTTTCGCTTGACCCGAATTGACGCGATATGTTATGGAGTAGCAAGTCGTTGCATGCATACTTCTCCAGTTCTTACTTTAAGGGTCTTGCTGCATAGTGTAAGATATTATGTATCTTTCGGGTTCAGTTACGAGTAGCGGTAGCGCTTATTCAGTTAGTATTTACTTTTTTCAGTTTTATTGCTATATTTAGCTATATCTGCTATTCCTCTATACATCCTATTTTGTTTACTATTGTTCCTACTTTATTTCCACTGGACCGTGTCTGTTGTATAAGTCGTCCTGATCCCGGTGAGTTACTCAAATCGCCTGCTTCGGCTTGCGGGTACCCACTGGGAGGAGACATATTTAATGTTTACCTTCCGCCCCCATTTTCAGGTTTACTTCTGCGGGGGCGGGTATGATATAGTGTGAGCCGAGACGGAGGTGGGCATAGAAGATGTACCGCGCCTCAAGTAGAGCTTCCGACCCTCAGGTTATTGCACCGAATTTAGTATATCCCCATCTTATGTATACAAAGTGCACTGCACAAAAGTCCTATTTCTGTTGATTTATAGCTTAGTCGGTTTACATGGTTCAGTTTTGTGTTATTATCTGAGTTTTCAGTTGGTTTTGGAATGTAATAAAGAATTTGTGTTTTCTTGAAATAAAAATGGTTTTCTACCCCTCTTGGTAGCGTTTTAAAAAGATAAAAGTTCCTGTGTAGGGAACAGTTTTCAAAGGGTTTTTCTGTGATTTTGTATCTTAGTATTTCAAAACCTGTTTCTGTGGTTGGAAACATTTTAACTGATAGATGTGAATATATGTTTAAATATTGATTGGAAAAATGTGAATCTGTGGTGAATGGTGTATGAATATATAACTGTGGTTATTTGTATGTTCATCTGGTTGTGGTTGTATCATGTTTGAACTCTTGTACTTATGCGACGCCGTGCAAATACAGGGGAGACTCTGTCCGTGTGAACAGTGGATCTCCTGTATTTGTGGCGGATCTGGCATACCCTGGGGTCAGGTTTTAAAAAAAAAAAAATTCAGACGCTTTTCCGCTATGCTTTAAACTAAAAAGGGACCCCGGGGCGTGATAGTGTGTGTGTGTGTGTGTGTGTGTATAGAGAGCCCGGCTATGGTGCTTGTAAAAGTACCAACTACTTGTTACTTGTAAGTTTTTTACTGTTAGATCTACGTCTTTAATCATTTTCAACCGTTAGATTATACTATTCAACCAACTACCCACTCAACCCTAGGGGGCCCACATCATCCTCACCGTACATTCCTTAATCCAAGCGCCGAAAACTTACAAGTACCAATGACTTGGTACTTTTAAAAGCATAGGAGCTCAATTCTGTATACACACACACACACACACACACACACACACACATATATATGTGTGTGTGTGTGTGTGTGTGTGTGTGTGTGTGTGTATGTGGTATCTCTGGTGTTCAGCAGGAGAGACTTGTCGACAGCTCTTGAGAGTATCGGGACAAGTCCGAGTCACGTTGGCGCGAAATAGACGCAAAACGGACTCAGCGGGGACGCGGGAGCAGGACTTGGCATTGGAATCTGCAAACAGCAGATTTTCTGCTTNCAAAACGGACTCAGCGGGGACGCGGGAGCAGGACTTGGCATTGGAATCTGCAAACAGCAGATTTTCTGCTTGTTGTACCGGTACAACCATCAAGGCGCACCGGTATACTTTCTGTACCGGTACAACATTAGGGGTGTACCGGTACACTTCGACAGATTTTACACAGCTGCTCTCGGGTTGCCATTTGTACCGGTACATTTGCCCTTGTACCGGTACACCTGAGTAGGTGAGGGGCTTTTTGTAATTTCGTGCCTCGTACGTATCACCACTCCACCCCTTCACTATTTACATGTGTAGAGAGGCTGAGAGAGTATTCTATTTGCTTATTCTCCTCTCTCTCTCTCTTTCTAGCATCGGCCGAGCAAGGAAGAGCTCGGGTAGATTTCGAGTTTTGCCGACGTCACGCCGCGGTGCCGTTCGAGCGTGTCTTCGTCGTCGTAGCATCGCGAGGAGGCCGAGCGAGGGTGCGATTCCGCCGTTCTCGACGTCGCGCCGGATTGGAATTCGCTATCGAGGTGGGTTAATCGTCGGTTTGTCTTCTAAGTGTATAGTTGGTCGACATGTGTTGTTGTGTTGATAGATTTTGCTCAGTTCATAAATTTTAGCATATTCTATATAAAATCTGAATTGGAGCTTCCTCGTTGCATGTATCTACTAGCACATGTTGGACTGGAATTTGACTTAGGAGAAAACAACTATTATGACCTGTCATATGCTTAAACTACCTGATTTAGCTCTAGAAGTCGTTGTTATTTTGTATCGCTGCAGTATTAGTGTGGTGGATACCCCGGGTAGTTTAGATTTTAGTTACGCTCGCGCTGAGATGCTGAGTATATTTTTACGGTAGTGTTCAGACTGTTCCGGACTGTTGGGGGCCGTCGCAGTTGACGGTGGACCCCTATCGCCGTTTTGGCGTCAGATTGTGCTGAGGGCACGTGACCTGTTGGTTGTTAGACTGGTTGGACCCTGTTACTTGACTTTGGTTTGTGAGAGCCTAATTGAGCTCGACAGAGATACGCTGCATACTCGGTTGGGTAGCTCCCACGAGTGCCACTCCGGAGACGGGCGTTGTGCTTTCGCGTTGGTGTCATTCGTGCAGGTTGGACTTGCTCTCCACGGACCGCTTAGTGTGGAGGTAGCTGTATAGTCGCAACCGGGCGGGACGGGTGTGTTCACAGTCCCAGGGACGGGTAGGCTTACAGTCCCAGTTGGATTCGGTTAGAATTGACATTTATTACAGTTGGTTAGAGTAGAGCATGATAGTGTAGTGGCTTGTAGCTGTAGATTTTCTTCCAGCATTTCCTACTATTCTTGCTCCCTTTTGTAGACTTAGTAGGTGGACCGACGTTGTTGAGGGCGGCACCCACTGAGGACTACTTATTTTTACAGTAGTTCTCACGCCCAGTTGTTCTTTTTTATTTTGCATAGCCATCGTCGTCGGCTGCTGCTGATCCTGATCGTGTAACGACCCAGCCCACTAGCAACAATAACTCGTTGGGCCTAAACCACCAGCCCAAAATGCTTAAGCCCAGTTATTATTACTAGTGTCTAAGTCTCTTATAAACCCAATGACAACCCCATTTCTATCCGATGTGGGATTATTGGGGTGTCACAAACTCCCCCCGTTAAGGTCCTGACGTCCTCGTCAGTCTAAACACACACAGCCCAAGATCACGAGGCTATGTGAGACTCGTCTCGCTAGCCCGTCATCCAGACCCTGGCTCAGCCGAGACTCGCCACACATGTCCAACTGGTGAACCAGCTCTGATACCAAATGTAACGACCCAGCCCACTAGCAATAATAACTCGTTGAGCCCAACAACCGGCCCAAAATGCTTAAGCCCAGTTATTATTACTAGTGTCTAAGTCTCTTATAAACCCAATGACAACCCCATTCCCATCCGATGTGAGACTATTGGGGTGTCACAGACTCCCCCCGTTAAGCCCTGACGTCCTCGTCAGTCCAATCACACACACCAGCCCAAGATCACCAGGCGATGTGAGATCATCTCGCTAGCCCGTCATCCAGACCCTGGCTCAGCCGAGACTCGTCCCACATGTCCAGCTGGGTGAACCGGCTCTGATACCAAATGTACGACCAGCCCACTAGCAACAATAAACTGTTGGCCTAACCACCAGCCCAAAATGCTTAAGCCCAGTTATTGATTACTATGTCTAAGTCTCTTATAAACCAATGACAACCCATTTCTATCGATGTGGTCTGTCACGCCCCGGGCCGATTTTAAAAGTCTTTTTAAGAACAGAGTTGCGGAAAAACGTGCAGTTTTTTTTTTTTTTTTGAAAATACCCTCGTTCTCAACCGTGGCCCACGCGACGTACAGAGCCCGCCACAAATACAAAGTTCCTCTGTCCACTCGGACAGAAGTCCTCTTGTATTTGCCACGGCGTACCAACGATACAACAGGATCTCAACCACAACCTATATTTACCAATCAACAACCAAGGCATGATAGCATAATCCATACAGCTAACAATCCTTAGAATGATGCATGCCTCTAAGCACTCCTTAGGCGCTGGATGATGCGATGCAAATACAACAAACATCCTATTTAAAAGTGCTCCCCCACACGGAAGCTCTTTGCTTTTAAACTCTAATAATCATTTATAAAAGCCATTCGAAAACCTTTTAAAACTGTTTCCCACACGGAACTTTATTTTGAAACCGACTACCTCGAGGGGTAGAAAACACGATGCAGGACTACAAGAAAACCAAAGTCTCCACAAGAACCAAAACCACAGATCGAAAACTCCAATCTCATGTATAATTAAAACATCCATAATCTCATGCATAACGGAAACACCACATCAAAACATCTAACTGAACCATTTATTAGAGAAACTACTACAGTGCGGGAAAGGAATAATGCCCAGGGGACGGTCGCTACTGCCGTCTAACTAATCGTCCTCTCGTCGAAGCTCAAAATCCAACTCCTTCGTCTTTGTAACCTGGGGGGGGGGGAAAGGGGGGTGAGAAACCGCAACCATGGTTTCTCAGTGGGTTACGACAGAGCACGAAGGCAAGTCGTAATCACGAAAACCAAAGGAGGTAGATAAACAAGTTATTAACTGTAAGCTGATATTGAAATAGGACTACAGTAGCTACAACAATAAATAGGAAGCAATGAATAAACCTGCTACTGTATAGAAAACAATGCAAAGAATGCCTCAATGTACTGAACCAGAAACTGTTACCCAATCTGTGCCTGCTGATCGGTCCGCAACCTCAGCGCTACCTGTCACAACTGACCGCCTGACCAATCCGCCCGCATTTGACGGAACCTATCCGGATAAGTACACTTCCGATCGGTGGCCAAACCGAGATCCGGTGTTCATGAATACCCCCAAGTGCTGTGACTAAGTCAATGCTGGTAGCTCAAACAAAAACAAACCCGGCTAAAGCCGGTGCCCTAGCCGAAGCCAACCAACGAGGGCGTACAATGCAAACTGAAAATGGATGCCTAGGGCGGTACAACGCCGAACCGAAATAGGTGCTTAGGGCGTACCAACGCCGCACCCGATCAACCCAGATCTGGGAAACACACGCAAGAGAGTCGATGGTTGTTGCCTGGACCCAAGGGTCCACAGAGATACTGAATACAAGCAACCTGCTCTACATGTCTATCCACAACTATACAAGCAATCAAAGGGGTACGATAACCAAACGATAACACAGCAATGACATTAGAGTCTAAACAAAGAATAGAAAAACAGGAGGAAGAAGTGGAAACGTCTCATCCGACTTTACCAGCTCGAAGCACCCACTCTGTCACTGTCGCGTCGGAACGACTGAGTACGCACAAGTCTACCGGACCAAAAGACCACAAGTCAGTATCAACCACTAACCCAAAAGCACGAGAACTCACAAACCCACACAGGATCCCGTAATCGGTTTTCCTCAAAACCGATTCCCCGGTACTCACCGGAAAGTCCCGGAAAACCACACCGGGACGCCCGTCGACCCACTAATTCCGAACTCACCGGACTCGTGCCACGAGTCAACCCGATGCCCCCAAAGCACTCCAATTTGGATCGCCGTGCAGCGAACACAGAGGTAACACAACCATACGATCATCGCCGGATCATCTACGAATCCGGGTCCCGGAAGTGTCTATTTCGACACCGGAACCTCCGTCGCTCACCTATCATCATCAACCCACAAAATGACGATGGTGACCAGCAACAAGGCCAGCGACAAAACACAAAGACCAAACACTGGAAAGAATCCGAACCAAAACCGCGTTCTTTTCGGCGAATTTCGCCTAAAAACGCACCGAAATCGAGCCTACCGATTTCCGGCGAAAGCTAACGGACCGATGGACAATCAGTCCAGCGATCATAACAAACTCCCACACATGCCCACAGTAGCCACTCAAAGCACAATTGGCATAAAAGACCCTCTAATACATAAAATACTCATCATTTTATGTAATTTTGACGACTCAAGGGCTCTTCACGCAAACCGAGGGACTTCGAATCCGCAGCAGACGCGTACGTGACAGGTCTCGACGTACCGGAGTCCAGTGCTCACGATCCGGAGCCAGCGGCTCACTGGTGGGAAGCGCGGGGAGCAACCCGAAAGGTTCACGAACAGCGCGCATCAGGAAGATCGCACCGAACAGAACTAACCGGACACTTCTGATCCAAAGTGAGTGAGCACTGTTTTCTGATCAGCACTGGACCAACGATCACCTGCTCACATCGGAGCATTCAGGACAGCCTCGGAATCGCCGGATAACCGTGCGCAAACCCAAAACGCAGCCAAACAGGCTGAACGGAGCGACAACGCAAAACAGTGGAACGGAGTCTCCCGGACAGAAACTAAGGTGAGCACGATGATCAGAACTTGCCAGGATCATCGTGCTCCCTTCCGTACAGATCGGAGAGGCTGGGAAGCCCAGAACGAAACCCACTCAATAAGCCATTTCGGCTTGGCCGGAGCACCTTTACTCGGCCTGGCTTATCTCGCGGCCACGGAACGAGTTACTGCGAGGGCCTCGAGGTCTTGTCGGGTGTGGGGGAGGTGAGGAACATCGCGTGCTCACCCTCAGTGGCGGCTGGAAGCTGGGCGGCGGCGCGGGCGGAAGTCAAACCGATGCCCGCACGAGATCGGGCTCGGGTTTCCAGAGGTCTGCTGGGCACGGCGCGGCCGGGGAGCTCCGGGACGGCGGAGGCGGGCTGCAGGGAGGTCGGGGGATTACCACGGGGTGGCCCAAGGTGGCGGCGGCGCTGGAAGAGGCCGCACACTGCTTCAGCTCGGGCTCGCGGGTGGCAGCTGCACGCCGGCCAGGCGCTGGCGGCGCGGCGCCTGGGCGCGGCGGCGACCGGCGGGGAGGGTGCCGGGCACGGGGGACGTCGGCCGAAGGTTCCAGGCGGCGGCGGCGCGCTGCAGCGGCTGCAAACCCAGCTCGCTGAGCATCGCCTAGGGTGCAGATGCGGCCCGGGGTGGCAGCGGCGCGCAGGCGACGCTGGCGGTCGGCGGGAAGGTCGCCGGAGCACGGGGCGACACCGCCGGAGGGTCAGAGGTGCGACAGCCCGGGGCTTCCTCACAACACCGGAGAGGAGAGAAAAGAGAGAGAAACCGAGGAGTAGGAGAGAAAGAGGGAAGTCGGGACAGCTTTCCGGCTGGCCGAGCAGCCTGTCGCGGCGCGGGCGATGGCACTGGGGTGGGCAGGAAGAAGCTGAGGCGGCTAGGAGGCTAGGGTTGGCTGGGGTTAGGTTAGGGGATCAAAACCCTAAGAAACAACTATTATATAAAGCGGCAACTTCGCAAAAAGGTCCACTAACACCGGAATCAATCCGAGCCCCTCACCGGAACGACTAAAAACGCAGATGAACGCCCTCCACGTACGATCCTCGCGAAACGGTACATAAATATCGCGACTTTCGCGAAAACTACCGTTTGCCAACTACCGACCTCTCCTCGATCAACGCCATCTCCGCAATCCGTCCGTCAGTTTGCGAACGGATTGCACCGGTGCGATCAGCACCTCGGAGGACAACCAAAGCTGCGATTTTCGTTTCGTCTTGATCGACCACGATTCACGACAAATCAACCTTCTTCGAATAGAAGGAAACACACATAAATACATATAAAACATGTATTTTTGGATTTTCTCGAAATCCGTGCGTCGAACTCAAAATCCGTCAGCGTCATTAGTTCTAGAATAGCTGACCCGGTCGAAACGAGCTATTGGACTGCTATGAACAGAGTCCGGTACAAACCAGAAGCCAACTTCTCACCGCGGCTTCTCCGGAAAATCGAGTTACTATTCACTTTAAGTGAAACTTGGAAATCGCGTAGAATTTCCGTTTTAACTCGTTTTCGCCCGAAACTTGACGAGTGCTTTTGTAATTAAATTACACACAAAAACATCGTCAACCGAGAGTTTAGCTACACTGCAAAAAATCTCAGTCCTTACAGATCGTGGTAAGGGCGTCGCGAGTTAGAGCCCTACCAGACGAGCCAAAGCTAGTGGAGTACCAGCTACAGGTAGTAGTAGTTTTTGAGTTCTTATACATACTGTCATTACTGTTTCTGGCGAGGCGAGCTTTTGTATACAGATGTTGTATGTATAGTGAACTTTTATTTGCTACCAGGTTATGTTTTGTTCCTTACAGCTCTATACTACTGGTTGTAGTATTGTATTTTCACAGGTACAGCTATCGCTTCGTATACAGGGAAAATTATATATATATATATATATATATATATATATATATATATATATACATATGTATATATATATAGGGTCCGGCTACTATCCTATTAATAGGATTAAGGATATTGTCCTATCAAGTCGATTTGAATGATCAGAACTTCAAATTGATAATCTGTACCGTTGAAATTGATCTACACAATTAGAAATGTTTAGAAACCAAATTTTGTAATATTTAAAAATCATTATCAAGTTCATCTTAAGAGTTGAAAAATAAACGGTCATAAATAAATAACCTTCTTAAAATAGAGGTTATGTAACATACCGAAACATCTGTGGAATATATTGGACTTTAGCCAAATTGACCAAAGTGCTCGAAAGAAATAGTGGGACAAGTTTCATTTAACATTCCAACAAGGTTGGAAGGGTTAAAAGTGGGTTCTAAAGAAGTTAGAAGGATTTTAGTATCGTTCGGTGCGAAATAGAGTCGAAACGGAGCCAAAAATCAAGTCTGGGCAAAGTGTACCAGTACAACCATCGAGTTGTAACCGGTACAGACAAGTGTACCGATACAAAAAGAAAGTGTACCGGTACAAACGTCCCAGACTCGAGGGAGTTGCTCTCGGGTTTGGTCATACGAGATCGTGTTACCGGTGACACGAAAAAGTGTACCGGTACACTTTCGGCTGACAGCATAGAATTGGGCTACTGTAAATAATATTGTTTGGGGGGCCTAGTTGCAATTGTAGCACACTATAAAGAGGCCAACACTTCTCCCCTTTCACAGCAGCCCCTCTCCTTTTCATTTCTCTCATTTTCTCTCCCTCTCTCTCTCTAGAAACTTTGCACCAAGGCAAAGGAGAAGGATAAGAAGGCTTGAAGATGACATTTTGAGGGTTTTGAAGGATCAAGAAGCTCTCCTTCAAGGTGATCTTGGAAGAGCTTGGGCTAAGGTGAGTTCTTTTGCAAGAATACATCTAGGATTTGGATTTCTACCCTAAGATCTAGGGTTTTGATCTTCTTGCAAGCTTTAGAACATTGTAGAGACTTGGAAACACATGAAATCCATGGTTTCTTCAAGGTGCTGTAATGGTGAAACTCTAGGGTTTGCTCTAAGCACCCTAAGAATGGTTGGAATGGTTCTAGATGAGTTCCTAGATGTCAAACAAGCTCTCTTTTGTTTGTTTTAGAGATCGATTTGGTGTATTTTGCTATGTGACATACTAGGACACCAAAATTGGGACTTTTGTCACGGGTGGGTTTAAATATAAATTAACCCTATACAAACCAAATTGCTAGGTACACGAACGCGTTGGTGAAGTCGGTTCGACGATTCGTCGAGCCTACGCGAAGTTATTGAAGAAATGGACTGTTGAAGGTTCGTTTCCGCCTGGAGGGCCGAGGCGACGCCCAAAAATCATGAAATCGGAATCGTGGGCTCGTGGCAACTAACCGTAGACCTTTAATTTCCAGATCGTGAATTGGTGGCCGTTTGGGTGGTCGCGCGAGAGTTTGGGCCGAACCAAGTCACAGGTGCCGCGAGAGGCCGATTGCAAGTGACTACAAGCAGAGTGCGAATTGAGGTGGGTTGTGTTTACCGAAGCGACTAGGTCGCCTGTATGTCTAAGATGAGTGTTTATCATTGATGCATATAGTGGTAGCTAATGTTAGAGCATGTGAATGTATGAGATGAATGCTATATGGGCTACCAATGAATGCATGAATGACATAGTATAGAAATGCTAGATAAATGCATTGATTAATGCTAGTTGAATGCACATTGCATGTTATAGAAATGCTAATGTAAGAATGCTAAGTGAATATATGATAAGCATNATGAAATTTGATTTCTAAATACTTCAAGTGGTATAGATCATTTTCAACGGTGCCGATCCTCGATTTGGAGGCTCTATCATCGAAAACAAATAGATGGCAATGGAGCCCGTTTGCTACCTATAGTATTCCAGCTCAACTCTATATATATATATATATATATATATATATATATATATATATAGATCGAGTGGCATCGAACCTAGTGTTAATAAACATAGGTTGAACAAGTGTGGCATGTAACCTAGTGTTAATAAACATAGGTTGGATAAGTGTGGCACCGAACATAGTGTTATTGAACATAGGTTGAGTATGAATCTAGTGTCATGAACCTAGGATGGATAAGAATGAATATGACCCTAGTGTTAAAGAACATAGGTTGTGGAATAAACCTAGAGTTAAAAATTAACCTAGGTTATGTGATAAAGCATCAAGCCTAGAGTCAAGTGGATCTAGGGTGGAAAGAACATTGGACCTAGATAAGTCGGCACTATAGGATTAAGACCAACCCTTGAGTTATGTGAAATGGATTCCGGAATCCCAGAGCTTATGGATCACACCGAGAGAGGTGTGGGGCGCGTGCGACGATTTCGCTGCCCGGGGCTATACCATTGTTGTGGCATGTGCGACGATTTCGCCGTCGGATGGTTTAGCCGGATTGGGGATTATACCGCCGGGTGAGTCGAGTCATGGCTGAGCGTGTGCGACGATTTCGCCGCCAGGTGGCTAAGTCACGGAGCATGGTGGGCTGTGGTTGGCTGAGGTGCATGTGAGAGTTCCTTCACCTCGAGCTGGACAGAGTGCGAATTATCCGCAGTTGATTGACTCAAGACCGAGTCGAGTGGCATAGATGGTTAAGGTAAAGATAACCTTAGGAAAGAATCGCCAATAAGCTTAGTGTGACAAGCTAATAGAGTAAAGAATGGCTAATAAAAAAGAATGTCAAGAATAAAGAATTGCAAGTAGTAAAGAAAAGCCAACGCTAAAGAATGGTAAATGATAGAGAGTAAAATTCGTAATCTACTTGCATAGTTGCATGGATTTCATATTGCATTTTGTGAGGCATGTTATCTGTTAGTTACATAATAACATGATGATATATATCTGTAGATGTTTTTGGACTAACATGATTGCAGTACCTCCTTGGACCTATTGGTCGAGTTTTTTCCTTGGGTGGCTGTACCCACTGGGAACCATGGAGTTGGTTCTCACCCCACGTTGTTTTGGGGTGTTACAGGTTCGCACGTGAGCGGTGCGGCGGCGCGAGGCAAAGGCGTAGCTCCGTAGATAGCGCCCTACCCAAAGACCAGAGATAGCAGTACCTCGAGTCGGCATAACCTAGGGGTAGAGGGAAATGAAAAGAACAAGATGATGGATTAAACTTGTAATAAATTATTGTAACTTGGATTGTATTCGGAAGTTGAAAAAAATGTAATAGTAATTGGGATGTAAAATACACCTAAAGATGAATGTTGTAATAACTTAGTTGTTTTATGTTTTTGATACTTCTTTATGCAATCTTTGGTTGAAATGTGTTCCTGGTTGGAACTTCGTACATTGTACAGGTTGCGACGCCTAGGACGTACAGGGAAAACTCTGTCCGTTCGGCAGTCTGTTGGCGTGCCCGAACCCGACCAAATAGGCGGGGCGCGGGGTGTGATAGGTTAGACTTTCTCAATTCATAAGCAGAGTTATCGAACATTATCTAAATAGTATAAAGAATTTTCTATCAAAAATTCAAGCAATTTGGATTACACTATACCGTTAAACAAGCAAACGACTCATATAGGCTGTCAAAAATTGTCGATTTTACGACACTTTGATCACCATGTAAATAATTTTTAAAATTTATGAAATTTAGTTTCTAGATATTTCAAATACTCTAGATCAACTTCAACGGCTCCGATCATCGATTCGGAATCTCTATCATCAAGAACAATTTGATAGGACAAGTGCTACTATCCTATTAATAGGACAGTAGCCCTGGCCTATATATATATATATATATATATAGACAGAGAGAGACAGAGAGAGAGAGAGAACTAGGATGGAATAATATTAATAGCACCAATGACTTGGTGCTATTAAGTTTTCTGCCCTTGGATTAAAAGATGTGCGGTTAGAATGATGTGGGCCCCCTAGGGTTGAGTG
>NC_033624.1:5883979-5913981 GCF_001540865.1 Ananas comosus
GTGTGTGTGTGTGTGTGTGTGTGTGTGTGTGTGTGTGTGTGTGTGTGTGTATCTAGGGCAACGGAAAGAGAATGATTTTGTCGCGAATTGACAACCGATTCTGGTGAAACAAAATCACAGGTTTGATGATTTAGCACTGTCGGAAGTGCTAGTGCGATCTGCTCGTAAATTCGATGAGCCAATCGCTTGGAATTGCACATTGTTTGAGGACGGGTCAACATTGCATATTTGGTTTTTTCACAAAAATTCCAGTATTTTATGTATCGAATCGCATGGGATCGCAAGTGGAAGTGCACTCATGCGTATCACAGGTGTCCTAAAGGACTCGAGTTGGAATTTTTCTTGCTTGAGGATTTTCCTGCAAATGTACATCTATGTACATATTGGGATCTAGGCTTTCTCTCCTCTAACCCTAACCCTAACCTCTCTCTTTCCTTCCCCGAGCCTTAGCCGCCTTCTCTTCCTTCTCTGACTGCACTGTGTACATCCCCGATCGCCGGTGACCACTGCCTGGCCGGCCAAACTTTGGCCATTTATCTCCTTCCTCTCCCTCAACCTCATTCCTTTTCTTTCTCCCTCTGTCACTATATCTGTGAGCGCCTGGAGAGGGCCTGTGATATTGTAGTACACTGAATTTTAGCAAATTATAAAGTTCTAGTATAAGAATGGTATTGTAAACTATTCTGGGTGTTTTGAGGGTTGTTGGTGTTGTATCTGCCTATTTTTGGAGCTTCCTACGCGCGAGAACGGGCTTTCAGCATCAAAATCTGTAAAGTGCAAATTTTAGGGCTGAGTACCTATACTGGAGGTTGGTACCGGAACCCCATTGCATGCCAGAGAGTACTTGCTCTCGGGTTTGAGATTTGGGGTGTTGAGTACCGGTACTGGAGTTGGGTACCGGTATTGTATCGCGCGGTTACCGGTATATCGTATTCAACCCGAATGTTTTGCGCTCGGGTTTTGTGAGTTTGAGTGCCGGGTACCGGTACTCCAATTCGAGTACCGGTACTCAATGCGGAAAACTGCAGTTCGTGCAGTTTACAATTTTTGAGGTTTTGAGGGGTTTTAAGGAAATTGTTACATCATGTTTATAACATCTCTTTTCCCCCATATGCCCCTCTTTGTGCTAAGTTTAGAGAGAAGTAAAGGTAGGTTTTTCTCTCTCTCTCTCTCCTTGATTTCTTCCCCCAAACCCTTTTAGATTTGGGTTTTGATCTCTTTTTCTTCTTCCTCTTCATGGTGGCTAGTTTCTTGGACCGTGAAGGAGGCTTGGAAGTGAAGAAAAGAGCTTGTTTGAAGATCTAACTCCAACTTTAGCTTGGGTTGGAGCTTTCTTCATAGTTAGTAGTCTTGTTGCAATATTTATTTATAAATTTTGCAAGATTTGTGGATGAAAACATAGTTTTGAAAAAAACTAGGGTTTATTTTGGGGTTTCTTGATTTTGAACCTTTAGGGTTTAATTGATGAGTGTAGAACTCTCTTTTAGGTGAATTTAAAGCTTTGTAGCTTCAATTTGGACTTAGAACAAGTTCTTCGTGGATAAAGGTATTTTCCACCTATTTTAGATTTGATTTTTGATTATATTTGTATGAGGTTTGTTAGAGCCTAACAGAATTTATATTTGCAAGGTTGACTATATTTTCGCCACACAAACGTGGTGCGAGTGCCACGTGTGCGTGGCTGGTTAAATTGAACACGGTGAACCATTTACTGTGTTTGGACATAGTGAATGGTTTACCGTATCCTTTCTATATTTTACTTAAATCGTGTCTTTTTCACATTCACTGTATTTATTGTATTAAACACTGTATAAGTTAAATACATTGAACCATTTATTATGTCCAAATATGGTGAATAATTCATCATATTCAACTCAAATTTTGGACTGCCAATTATGCTCACGTGGCGCTTGCGTGGTAGAAATAGGACCAATCTTATAAATATAAATTTTATAGGACTGTTTGTAAAACAATATGACTAATTTTATAAATATAAATTTTATGGGACGGTTTGTAAAATTTTTTTCCTAGGGGTAGAAGCACCAAAAAAAAAAAAGAAAAAAAAAGAAAAAAAAAGCTCCATGCTACGTTCGTTGGCATCTCCGCTGCTGTGCGAATCTCTTTCCTCTCTCTCCCTCTTTGCGTTATCGGTCTTCAAATGGAGCGACATGTGCAGCGGCTTCTGAACCGGGTGTCTCTGGTCTTCGCCACCGCCGCCACCCTCTCCCTCCTCCACCTCTTCTTCCGCTCCTCCTCCTCCTCCTCCTACTGCATCCCCTCCTACTCCCCCCTCCAACCCCACCCCAACCATCCCCACCACCCCCAAACCCTAACCCTAGCCCTAACCCCCTTCCCCCGCTCCTCCTGCGACGCCGCCTCCCGCTCCTTCGTCCCCCTCGAGAAGCGCTCCGCCAAGCTCCGCTCCTCCGCCGCGTGGCGCCGCCACGTCGCCTCCCTCTCCGCCGCCGTGTTCTCCCCCCTCCGCGCCCTTCGCCTCCTCTCCAACTCCTCCCGCGTCCTCTGCGTCTCCGCCGGCGCCGGCCAGTCCGTCGCCGCCCTCCGCGATTCCGGCGTCGCCGACGTCACCGGCGTCGACCTCCTCGATTTCCCCCCGCTCGTCAGCCGCGCCGACCCCCACAATCTCCCCTTCTTCGACGGCGTCTTCGACCTCGCCTTCACCCCTGGCCTCGCCGGCGCGCTCTTCCCCACGAGGTTCGCCGCAGAGATGGAGCGCACCGTGCGGCAGGGCGGGGCCATCGTGCTCGCTCTCGAGTGGTGGCCTTCGTCCTTGTCGCCGCCATCATTGTCGGAGGCTCGAACGGAAGGGATTTGGGCACTCTTCAGGAGATCCAGCATTTTGGAGGTTAGGAATGTTACATTGGTTGGTTCTGAGACCACTTTGATTATAATGAGAAATAACGGAAATAGCACAACTTGAATCTAGCTTCATCTTGTCTCATGCTTGTATCTGTAGTTTGTCAATTCATTCCACTAATTTGTATTCTTTTAGATTAAATTCTGTATCTAATTTGTTAATTAATAGCCTCAATTGTGTTCTACCTGATAGAATCAGTTCTCTGTCCAACAATTGCCTTTGAAGGAATGTAGATCAATTGATTAGATTTTGCAAGGAACAACATAGAGATTGTCTTGTTGATGAGATTATAGTTAGTGGAAAATGTACAGAACAAAAAATTCATGCCAATTATATATATATATATATATATATATATATATATATATATAGAGTCCGGCTACTATGCTATCGGTAGCACGGAGCGCTCCGTGCTACCAAGTTGTTTTCGATGATGTGGCTTTCAAATCGACGATCGGCTCCGTTAAACTTGATCTACACTATTGAAAGTATTTGGAAACTAAATTTCAGATTTTTTCGATATCATTTGACTAGTGATCAACAAATCTCAAAATTGACAATTTTAATGGCCGATGTGGTGTGTTTGTGAGTTTAACGGTGTAAAACAATCCAAATGCGATNTTCTTTTAGATTAAATTCTGTATCTAATTTGTTAATTAATAGCCTCAATTGTGTTCTACCTGATAGAATCAGTTCTCTGTCCAACAATTGCCTTTGAAGGAATGTAGATCAATTGATTAGATTTTGCAAGGAACAACATAGAGATTGTCTTGTTGATGAGATTATAGTTAGTGGAAAATGTACAGAACAAAAAATTCACGCCAAATATATATATATATATATATATATATTCATTACGTTCAGGCGTTCAGCCATCCAAGTTCTATTAATGCTTTGTGAAGACAGACTAAGAATATCTTGGTCATTGTGATTGTTACGTTCTTTGTTTCGTAATTAGAATGTATAAAAGAGTACTAGAGCCAACAGGCTTAAAGAGAGAAGTTTCTCATCCACAGTGCACGTTATAAGTAAATTACTGGCGTCTTTATATATAGCTCATTTAGGAGCCTTCTACGTTCTTTGAATAGAATGCAAATAAATTGACTATATCCCTCTTGTATCTAAAATACCATGTAAAATATGGATAGAATCATATGGGATTTGAGTGGAGTCATATCAGATCGTGATAAAATTAGAGAAATCTTTGTATAATCATATTAGATATAGATAGAATCATGTTCGTATAGGTTTTTTCCCCTCATATTTGAAATATTATGTTAGACAATACTAAATTTTGAAAATAGGTTATTTTAACTTTAAACTAGACCATTTTGTGTGCAATGTTACCTCAGCTAGAGTCTACCAATTTGTTATCAAAGTGGGAGAAGAGAAGAATACTACAGCGAATTGGCCAATAATATGCTACAAGATAATTTTCTTATGACACAGTGGAAAATTGATTCTATGCCAACTTATTGTGCAATGATAAAAATAGTATAGTGTGTTTCCACTAGGGATTCAAATAGATTTGGGTTGATGGAGCTCCCGGTCAAATCTGCCCCAAACATGGTAGTAGTAAATGGAGGCCAAAAATAAATAAATCTGCCCCAATCTGCTAATGAATTGAAGCTTTAGGCGGGAAGCCTCTTTCTTTCTTGATCTACCTTGATCTCCCAAAATTCGCTCCTACCTCTCCTTGCCCCAAATAGAGCGGTAAATAGGGCCAACAAATAGAACAAAAATCAACCAGTCCTGAATCCACCCTGATTTGCTTAAAAAAGGGAGGAATGGCCCCCAGATCTACCTAGTTTGCAACCGTATTTTCTACAATGTAGTGTTTTTTTTGCTATAACTTGTTGTTTCTGGCAGATTGAAAAGAAATGGATTTGAAAAGAAGAAGAATGGTAGAATTTTAGAGAGAGAAAGCTTGCAAGAATGAAGTAAGAGAATTTTCAGTCTATAACTAGATGGAAGAAAGTCATTCCCTTGCATCAATATAACCACACATGTGTCACTTTTTTTTTGGATCCCCTACGCTATGTATAGAGAAATTTAAAATGAGGTCAAAAGCATTCCTCAAAGGTGGAAAATTAAATTTTAGCTGTAAATTAAGGAGGACTTCTTTATCATAGGAGGACTCCTCTTTGGAGTAGTATTAGGAAGGAAGTTTTAAACATTTATTATCTTACTAAGAACACTTTTCAACACCCTAGGTTTCTCACCAAGGAGAACATGTATAAGGTGTCAGCAAATCAACATCACCAAGATATGATTTTTAATGAAGGGGATAATGTCTCAATTTATTTTAGAAAAGAAAGGTTCTCGGCTGGAGGTTACAGCAAGTTGAGTAGGAAAAAGTATGGGCTATTCAAAATTTTGAAGAAGTTGGGAGCAAATACATATGCAATTGATCTGCTTCCAAAATTGCCAACATATCCTAGATCTTCAATGCCAGCGAGTTGTACAAGTACTATAGAGAGGCCCCCTCTACTATCGATATTGATGGCTTGACATCTTACACTGACACTGAAGCGTCATCAGACAGGGTGGAGGATGTTCTGTGGTACCCATCATCGATACTTGGTATGCTGGCGTCGACATCCATTGTGTGATAGCAGTTGGATTTTTGAGGCGGAGTTATGACGGCTTTGAGAAGACTTATACTAGAGCTATCAGAATGCCATCTCGATGGGGTCGAGATTTCTCCAATCTGGGAAGAATTGATGCACCAAATAAAACTTTTTTTACTTTTGAATGCAATTTTCATTTATTTTTTAACTTCGTGTTTGATTCAGGCTTAAATCATTTAGTTTTATATTGTTTGGCTAATCCAAACCCTTTTTCTCTAATAAAAATAAATTCAAACCCAGAAAACCTTTCGACTTTCTAGAATTGCCTTATCTTCTATGCATGACTCTTGGGTGACCGTGCTTAGTTGAAGACAAAGAGACAAGAATTTATTACGGGAAAAGCTCTTAGCAGTTAGCACTATGCTTTGAGAGGCAGTTTTGATGAATAAAAATTTCTATTCTTGTTCTTTGTCCTTGCTATGGTGATTTTTTCTTGGTGTGATCATCGACACTTTTTCCTCTTGTCAAGATCGCCTTCTTCCTCAGCTTGATCATTGTTGATTTTTTCTCGCGGCGAGATTGGCTTATGCTTTTATCCCTCCTCTTCTTTCGGGTCCTTGCCTTCTTTTCTTTCTTCCTGGTGCCGAAGTTCTACCTATAATGTTCCGCCTTCCTCGTTGATCATGGATCCCCCACAATCTTGTGATCGGTGCACTTCTTATATCTTACCTTCTCCCTCATCGTTTAGTATCTCATTATTCTTCTTAATCTAGTCTTCCACCATTACCAACCATTTTTACCGAAACAACCAAATCTAAAAATTATAGTCCGACAAAATCGAACTTGCCTTTTTATTTGGAACTATTATATGTATTTTTCGATGGTTGTTATTATCTTATGTATTGAAGGTTTATCACTATCTTATTATTGCTTCAATCAATTTTTTAATTTCCCGTCTTGCTGAATTTTTTTTTCTTGCTTCCATGTATTAATTTTAGTGAAGTTCGCCAGAATCGATAAGTTGAAGCTAGTTTGTTTCAAGGAATAGCTATATACGAAAACGAAGTTGAAAATTCAGATTTGGCTACCCCCGGTTAGCATCATTGAGGCATAGAATGACAGCTAAGGATTTTTAGTGCGTCTTATTTTGATCAAGACGTCACATACATAGATATAAATAGATGCTAACCTTTTCTTAAGACCAAATTTTCATAAGAAAGATTTCAACCTAGAGATGCTACATAGATACCAAATTGTCGAAACAAGTAAATTGAAAAAGTTAAAAGAGGGGACACATTTTTCATAGATTAGTTATCATAAAGTTGTAGCATTTATTACTAAGGCACTTATTAGTTACTACTAATGTAGGAGAGGACAACTTTTGTTGGATTCATGCGCTGAAATGAGCACCACAGCACTCTGCTGGTAGCAAAACAAAAACATGAATCTTGTGATGCTGGAGGATATTGTTCTTGCAGATATGACTACAAAGTTGGTGAAGCTGCTGAACCTAGTTTATTTCAAGGAATAGCTATAAATGAAACCAAAAATGAAAATTCAGATTTGGCAACCCCCTATTTGGATCATTGAGGCATAGAATGGCAATTAAGAAGTTTTAGTACGTCTTATTTTGATCAAGATATCACATACGTAGATATAGATAGAAACTAACTTTTTTTAAGATCAATTCGTTATAAGAAAGATTTTCAACATAGAGATGCTACATAATTGAAGAGAATACACATTTTCTAGATATTAGTTATCATTAATTGGCAGCATTTGTTACCATGGCACTTATTGGTTACTACTAATATGGGAGAGGATAGCTTTTATTGGATTCACGCGCTCAAGTGTGCACTTTGCTAGTAGAAAAACAAAGATATGAAGTTAGTGATGTTGGAGGATATTGTTCTTGTAGATATGACTACTGATTGTTGTCGAACATTTTGGGCCATTTTGGGTTAGAAGGCTATCTTTTCTGAGAATTGAATTGATGTTTTAGGCTATAACCTGCAAGAGAACAATTTTCTGCTGCAGCTCTGTTTACTTCGAATAGAAATTCGATATTGCAACCATTTTATGTTGTAGTGGGATGAGAGAAAAATTCTTTAGTGAATTTTACAGTAATCGGAAGTAGAAAATAATTTTTTTATGGTAGTTCCACAGACTTGCGTGAGAAACTGAACTTCTGTCCCTAGCTTTTTGTTGCGGTCGGATAAGATAAGAGTGATATGGGAGATCTATGAAAACTGTTGATCTTTTTGCTATAGCCTATTGGTTCTTGCAAAAAGAGAAGTAAAGGATTTGTCTATGAAAAAGAATAGAAGAATTTTAGGTAGACAATATTGTTAGGGGAAAGTAAGAGAAATATAAGCCTGCAGCTAGAAAATAGTCATTTCATTGCATTATCATCACTTGCTTCCATTTTTGATCCCTCATGGCATACCCAAAGAAGTTAAAATGAGCAAAGCTGACTCCTAAAACATTAAAGTATTCCCTGTGCTAAGATGTTAACCAAGGAGGACTCCTTTACATCTTATACGGACTTGTATTAGAAGGAAATTCCCACCATTTATTATCTTCTTAAAACCAAGTTTAGGCAATCTTAAGTTTCTTACCACATAGCACATATTTATTCAAATGCCAATGTGCTAGTAATATGGGTAAATCTTTTTTCTAAAACTCATAGAAAAGTAGAAAGATCATTCAAGCTACTGTACAAAACTCTTAGTCAAATAAAGTTTTATTTGATCCGAGTTTCATTCACTCAATTATAAGCTAGTGTACACCTTTAGATTTTATTAGATTAATGAGATTGTCTAACCTAACGTAATCTAATATTATCTACTGAATTTGGATCTTTATTAACTAGCAGGGCAGAGCCTAACTTTCATATAGTGGATTTTGTGTTTTCATTGTTAGGAGTGGGGGCATAGAGTACTAATCAAGAAGTTTTGGTAACTCTTGTCTTTCCATTAAAGTGTGATATTTATATATAGACGTAGAAAGATATTCTCTTTTCTCCTTTTAATGCTAAAATCTTTATAATAAGGATTTTCTACACACTAGTGATTCATATCTACCAAAGTTACAACAAAGTACGAAAATGCTGTAGGTTGGAAATACTATAGCAAGTATTTTAGTTGTAGATATTGTAGGGCAGGGGAATTAAAAAGAACAGAAGAAGAAAGGTGAAGAAGAAGATAAATAAGCCACATAAGCCGAAAGATCACACATGTCTAAGAAAAATTAAATTTTTTTTATTCACCAAAATTCTCTCTGTACAAAAAGTTGTCATGACTTATACTAAAAAAGCCCTGATGCTAATCTTGATTAAATCTCTTGATTTTTGGAATTTTCATAATACAAATATATCTAATCCTAATTTAAAACTTCCAAAATCATATTCCCATTTTTTCAGAAATTTATTTCATACCTAAAAATCGATAAATACGATTTGAAAAAAATAAACAAAAATAACAATTCTGAAAATAAAAAAATTAGATACTAATTACTTTTTTAACTTTATTTGGAAACCTAAGGAAAAAACAATTATTATGAAGTGGCACTCATATGTTACCATTAATATAGGAGAATATGGTAGAGGAGGGCTTTCGGTGGATTCATGGGCTCGAGAGAGCAGTGTTTGAAAAGGCGCAAGGCATAAAAAGGCACAAAGGCCTTATGGAGCCTAGGCGTGAGGTGCACCGTGAGTCGCGTGCCTCAATTCTAATAAAAGTAAAACTCTTAACAAGTCTAATTTTAAATGGATGTTTTATGTTAAAAAATTCTAAAATAGCTATATAAAAACAAAATAATCATAAAAAGGTAAAGAAACCGCATGCATAAATGTTCTCAGTCTAAAAGTAAAAAAAATTATGTTTCAACTTCCAACTTAAAAGTGCTTGCTGCTGCTACTTATTGCCATTAGGGGGTGAAAGAGAGAACGATCAAGAGAAAAGGGAAAGAAAACGTTCAAATTAGAATTTTTTTAAAAAAATTTCTTAATATTTTAGAATATATGAAGAAACTAAAAACCCGAAAACCTAAATCCTACACACATTAAATATAAATATCACGAGACGCGTCTGAGGCGCATGCCTCATTCCCTGAGGCCCTGAGGCGCGTGCCTGAGGTGCTTCTTTTCAAACACTGCGAGGGAGCATTAAGGCACTTTGTTGTTGGACACACAAACTGGACGATGTTCGTGCCGCAAAGTTGCTGAATTCTTAGAGCTGGTTGTCTTTGTAGCCTGATAGCCAATGGTGGAGTAAGACTGTTAGAGTATGTGTCCGCGAGATTGCAATAGGTGCAAAATGGTTGATATTTAACATGTGGTTGGGGCCTTCGGGCATGAAGTGGTTGGAACTTGACAGGGATGGAGCTATGTGTAGGCCCAAGGTGGCCATGGCCCCTCTCAACTTCTCAATATTTGCTTAATAGTCCTTGGTATTAATTCAGCTCTCTTTTTTGGATAGTCGTGGCCTTCCTAGATTTTTAGTATTTGCTTAATAGCTTGTAGTTCCAGCATAACTCTCTATCCTTGTTTTTATACTCTTGTTTAGGTGAAAATATATTAAGAGCCTATTACTTTTAGGCAGTGTTTGAAAAGGAGCGCCTCAGGCACGCGCCTCAGCGCCTAGGCGCAAGGCGCGAGTCTCAATGCCTCAGGGAGTATGGCGCGCGCCTCAGACGCGCCTCGTGATATTTACGTTTAATGTGTCTACGGTGTGGGTTTTTGGGTTTTGAGCTTCTTCAATATATTCTAAAATGTTAAGAAACTTTTTTTAAAAAATTTCTAATTGAACGCTTTCTTTTTCTTTTCTCTTGGTCGTTCTCTCTTCCACCCCCAAATGGCAATAAATAGCAGCGGCAAGAAGAAAGAAACAGCAGCAAACACTTTAAAGCTGAAAGTTGAAACATAAATTTTTTTATTTTTAAGTTGAGAACATTTATGCATGCGATTTCGTTACATTTTTATGATTATTTTATTTTTGTATAGCTATTTTAGAATTTTTTAATATAAAACATCCATTTAAAATAGGCTTGTTAAGAGTGTTTTATTTTTATTAGATATGCGCCTCACCTTCTTGAGGCGCGCGCCTAGGCTTCATAAAGCCTTTGCGCCTTTTTGCGCCTTGCGCCTTTTCAAACACTGCTTTTAGGGCATTTTGAAATATGTTTCTCTGCTCTAAATTTTTTTTTTAATATTTTTTAACTTCTAATTATGTTAGGTGAGCTGTTTTATTTAACTAAATAAAAGATGACACTAAATTTAATAGCTATGTTAATTTTATTTACTTAAAAACTAAGAAATTACTGTTAGATTTAGTAAAATTTCTAAGTTATTTGAATGTAATAATAGAAATAAAATAATTAGAAGATTTTTATCAGAAAATAAAAAAATAAAGTTCATGTTTTTATATTAATTATTTAATTAATAAATTTTTTTATTAAAATTTTTCAATTAGGTAAAATTTTGTTTATTTGCTGAAGCTTCTATTTAAATATATTTTGGCCCCGTCATGACTGAATCTTAGCTCTGTCCCTGGAACTTGAGCAAAGAAGAACTAGTAAAGCTTGCAGATCCAGTATGACATGCTCATAAGATTTAGAAAATGTAGAAAGCCTTGGGTCAAATTTATATTTTAATTCTACTATAAAAGTAATTTATATATTAATAATTTATAGTAGTATGTATTATCTGCAAATAATTGTTTATACTATGTTGGTAAGGTGTTACTTGCATTGCATAAAAGAATCTCGCTTCTAGCCTTTATAAGGAGCAGGAGCTGGTCTTCTCTAATCTCTACTATTGTGCTTCTCTCTCTTTTTCTATTTTTTGGCTTCCAATCCCGCTAAATTTGTGGTCATCAATCATTGTTGTCATAGGCGACCATCTAGGCATGTATTTGCTCCCGTCTAGATGCTTTATCATTCTTACAGCATAGATATCTACTGCTTACGTCTAACCCATGCTATTAAGATAATGTGACTGACAGTTTGCTATGTTCTATACATTTCACATTTTTTGTTAGTCAAGTTGAGACTTGTGCCTTTATGTTATACTACTACAATTTTGTCATATACTTTGATACTGTTGCAGATTGTTTTTTTTTTTTAAATTTTTTGGTCATTGTTATGCACACTGTCCAATTTTTTCTCACTTTTTGTATAAGTAGCAGCTATTAGAAGGAGATGTTAAGGTGCATATACAATATGTAAGATGTTTTTGTAGGTTTGTATGTAAGAGCTGTAATTGTTTGAACTATTTTCTTTATATGATTATTTTTTGTTACGTATGTAAGAGCTGTAATTGTTTGAACTATTTTCTTTATATGATTATTTTTTGTTAGGGTAACAAATGATTATTGATTGTGGTACATGGTCCTGTCAATGTCATCTTAATTATATAGTTTGTTTAATTATAATGCTTATTTCTAGACTCAATATAAGTTGCTATGCCAACATAAATACAAATTAATTATCAAAATGTTCTGCTTTTGGATGCTTATCTTGTGGCTTTGGTAGAACTGCTAGACCTTTAATGTTTGGGTATTTTTAGGCCATCAAGATATTTTGCAGAACTGTTAGATTCCTTCGTGTGAATTATTTTTTCCTATTAGATTTTTGCATCAAATTCACAATCACTAGACAGGACCTGGCAAACTTATGGTGAGTCCTTATTTCTGAATCCTGTATCATTGTCCAGTTCTCATATTCACCTTTGGTATTTTATTTGTATAATAGCTAGTTTGTGATCAAAACTAGGAGATTGGAGTCAAATTAGTCCGTAATGATTTTAAGTTCTTATATAGACTGCTGGACTTTCGGACTGACACTGTGCACCAAATTGCACAAGCCCATCCTATGTAAGTTGTGCTAGTTCATTTAGCATCGAGTTCCATATGTGAAAAAGAGAATTAAATGTGGATATTTTAGGAGATTTCAGTAGGTTGGAATATTGAGTTTTGACTGATGGAGTCTACATACCCTTTGGATTAGATATTGTGTACTCTGCTCTTGTTTTAAATTTTTAATGAATGTCTATCTGGTCAACAAGTTGGACATTCTATACCGGTCGACTGATAATCAATAAACTATTAGAAGCTTTGGAAATTAGACTTGATCTTAGCCAATTCAAAAATAAGATATCTAGGTTTCTTTAGTATGATAGATTAGGCCTTCCACAAATTTCCGAACTTCCTATCTGTTGTAGTCTTTGCTCTTAAGGGATCAAAACTCTCAGACTCTACGAGCGAATAACAAATCTAGAAAGCCTTTATTTGATTTCAATAGCTTTCTTCTATGAAAATTTTATTTGAGAACAAGGAATCTTATCCAATAGCTTTCTTCCATTGTGTAAGTGGAGAGAACTAGATTTAACTACCACTATCTTGTATTGTGCATTTTTTTTAAGTGGCTGGTGGCATCCAGAAGAAAGGCATCGATGCATAGATTAAAGTCTATAATAGGAATTGCTGAAATGACAGAATTTTTAGGTGGGATGGTGGAGGAATTTCTGGACAAGATCAGCTTCATGGTAGTATATTCTTTTCATAACAGCCTTGTAATAATTTCAGTAGTGATCATGTGTAGATTTTTGTCCCTTTGCAGTGTGTCAATAATCCTGCTTTATATGACATTTATCACCAGATATCTTTGTTGCGGGGACAGGATTGTAGCCCACTGGAAAATTAATTGATATAGGGCATAAAGCATAGTGGGGAGGTCATAGTGGCTGATGAAATTGTATGTAGAATTAATGCGTGAGGTAGCATGTACCTATTGACCCTCTAGTGTCATTCTCTAGATTTAGGAAACCTTTGCATGGTATCGAGCCATAGTCTTGGAAGGGCATGTGTTGTCCTCTGGCTCTCGACTGAAATAAACGGTGTTAATTAACTGATTTGCAATGAGATCATTTCCATATCCAGATGTCGATTAATTAGAAAAATATTTGGCAAAAAGATATGGCAGCTCTTTCATTATTGCCTGTCTTTCCATATATAGCTCATTTTAGGATTCCTGACTTCACTTTTGTTGCATAGTGGTGTGGGAGTCTTCTCGATAATATCATGTATATTTTTGAGACATTACTTTGCAAATTACTGATTAATTATTTTTGAAACACAGGGCTTGATAGACATACCTTGTTTTGAGGTTCCATATCTTGTTGCACGTAAAGTGTTTTTGAGTGTGGTTAACTTTTTCTAGAAACTCAATTAGTTCTAGGTCAAATCATGTAGATGATTGATGGGCTTTGTTGTTCCATGAATGTACTGGAAGGTTGATTGGTGATGTTTTGTCTTTGATATAGGAATTTCTCCAAAATGATGAAGTCATGTTTTATCTCGAGATTTATGTTCGTGGGTCTGTGGTGCAGCTTTCTTTCTTGTCAAGTTATCAGATAATTGCCTTATACTTCTCCTTGATGTTTTCTTTCTAGTGAGAGCTACATGATAGGCCACCATGCGAACCCTTATGCTTCAAAGTTTCAATTAGCTTTACATAGGTCTCTATCCTTTGAGACAAACTCATGCTTTCAGATGCTGCTTGTGTTCCTGGCCAGCTTTTTTTTCTTTTCTTTTGCACTTTTTCCTTTCACCTTTTTTAGTTTTGATCCTCTTTCTCATAGGTGGTAAGTAATTTATATTTGTTTTAAGTTTCCATATTTTAGCTGTTGAAATAGGAAATACATGTTGATTTTTCATTTAGCTATACAAGTGCTTGTTGATATTTGAGGTGCTTTTGCTGCTTTGTTTCCTCTTTGTTATTCCTCTCTGTTATCTGTCTTTTTTTTCTCTGTTTCATTTTCTCTTCTACTGTACAATGACAAGTAATTGTTAAATTATATGTTTTTGATCAATATTTTCCGTTGCATTAAAATTGGGAGTCCATGACCATGAAGGGATCTAACCTCCTTACCTGGAGCAAGAATAATTTCAATGAATTCCTTATCTGAGAATTGCTGATCGCCTGTGTCAGCATGATGAATTCTTGATTAACATGGCTTAATGAAGAACGGTCCTTAAAGTATGTTCACATTCGGAACATTCTATTTACATAGTTCGCCAAGTCTTGCTTGTTAAATCTTGCTTCTTCTAATTGTCCAAATTGAAAAGTTATTGAGAACCAAAATTAAGATCTATGTTTGGTAACTTCCTCCTTCAGCTGTTTCTTTGCATTTCCTTTCATACCTCTCTGCCAGCCAATTTTTTGTCAGCTGTGAAGGCTTTTTAAACTGATTTTCTTTCTAATTTCTTCTCCACTAACTTTTCCACTTGTTTCTCTATAATGTTTTAGTTGTTTGGATCTTATATCTTTCTCCTGACTTTCCTCTCACCCATAACTATTGCGCTCTTGGATCTCCTTTGGCGTCTCTTGGATCTCTTACTACTTTGCAGTAGCGTAGATCGGTGACGATTGAAATTAATTATGATTCTACTTGTTTAGCCTAGATTTAAATATTGTTGGAGATTAAGTACTTGATCTGACGCTTGGAGAATTTTTATTTATTTTCTTTATTTGGACTTAGTGTTAGAGCTTGAATTTTATTTTCGATTGTGTATGTTGGGACCTGCAATCAAAATATTCTCCTTTTTTTTTTTCTATTTTCGTCTAGGTTGGGACCAACAACAAAATTTTTCCCTCTATTTTATTTTGATTAGGTTGGGGACTGTCATCTAACTTTTTTATTTTGATTAGGCCGAAGACTGTCATCAATATTTTTCCCATTATAGTTTGTGCAGGTCAGTGGACTGTTACTTCGTAGTATTTTCCCTATGTTTTTTCCTTTGGGGTTTTCATTCTATTTCCTCCTTGTGTTGTGGGGATACATGTCTCAATGTTTTCTCGCAAACTTGTATTTGAGCTTTTTATCAATTGATATTGCCTACGGATTTTTCTTATTTTTTAGAAAAGTAAAATTTGTCCAAATTGCTTCTTCTGGATAGTACAATTGGGTTTTCTTGTAACTAATGATGTAAGTAACATTTTCTCAAATCTATCTGTATAATTTTGCTTTTAACCAATTAAAAGGTAGCCTTTTCTTTTAGAAAAGGGTGGTTGGTTTGTGGAGACATAATTTTCTCTTTAACAAATTACAGAGAGCCTTTTTTCTCAAAAAAGGATTGCTTTGTGGGGTACCTTGGAATCTCCTTAAGGGATCTATCTTTAATCAATCTAGATTTAGTGCAATAACTTTTCTGGCAACAAAGGTTAAAGACCATAATAATTCTAAGTTTGAATTTGTTTGTAATGAAATTATCGAAGGTCTCGTAAGAACTATATAATGGTATGAAATTTTTTTGATTTAGAAGGTTGAAGCAATTTATCAAGTATAATTGAATAAAGAAAACTATTTTCTTCTGCTTGTTATAGAGGGCAATGAATTTAAGACCGTCCACAGTTAGCCCTTTTGAGTTAGTTGCATACGATGCATATGAGGGGCATCGTTTATTATGATACTTCTGAATTGTAAGTTTTTCCCCTTGCAAGAAAATACTAAAAGAATGTTGTTTTCTACACACTATATAAGTATAAGATTACACTCATTTATTTGACTTGTTCAGTGTGATTTTTTTTTCCCTTCCTGTTTGTTCACGTCCGTTCATTTAGATCCTGACAACATCTATGTATGTATCCTGTTATTTCACTTTCAGAAATTTTCTCATTGGATCTTCCTAGTTCATGTGCATTAAGCATGCTTAAAGCTCTCTTGTTAAGTCAATTCTTTATGTTTTCAATATTTTGATGCTACTCACAATCTTTGCTTCTTGTATCAAGCATAAGGGTTGTGTGAGAAGCATGTGGGAGAATTCATGAGGGATATGTTCATACACCATAGGATCTTATGAAAAGTATAAACATGCCTAATTCTCCCGAAGTCCACACTTTATTAAGTTGACTAGCGGAGAAATTGATTGCTTGAGGAACATGATCCATTCGTTTGTACCATCATTGTTCTTAACCTTTTCTTTTTAGGTCCTATAATTCTGTTCTGATGGAGATAACAAGAGATGCCGTAGGAATATATGCAGAAGATATTTTTTGTATTAGTATAAACTCTCATCATTACTCGACCAATATCTAGAGGAATTCTTCTTTAGAGATAGGCAGTTTGGACATTTTCATAAACCATTTTAGAGGAATAATTCCCATTTTGGAAATTCTCCACCGTCTAATCAATTCCCTTATTTGCATGTAGAGAAATAATTTTAGAGGCTATTCTCAATATTTTATATATTTATGAAGTTGCCTTGTTTATTAATTGAATCCTGTAGTTTGGAGTTTTATTGTAAACATGACATTGTCTCTTAATCTTCTTAACTAGTAATGATAAGAAGATGCATACCAAACAATTATTCCAATTTCTGTTACTGAAGTTACAGAAGACTCGACCAAAACTCCTATAGATCAAATCCACCAGAAACCTAAAAAGAAAAACCACTCTTATGGAAAGCAAAGTCAATGAATCTTATTCACTTAAACTTTGGCTTATTGGTCTAAATTAATGACAATTTTTTATAAGTATCGAACTTGTCAACCCTTGGAACTGGCAATTCATAGCTAGGTCATTATAAGCTAAAAATAGGCTTATGGAAGAGCAGAAGACTCATTTGGACTTATCTTGTCATCCATTGCATAGTTTTGAGTCCCACAGTGTTATATTGCTTACATGGTTAGGTGACTCTCACATCAGCAAGAGGATTAAGGTCCACAAAACTTTGCATAAAATAGTGGATCAAAAGGTACTCTAACTAACAATCTAACTCTTATGTGACCAAACCGAAAATTCCTACTTGGTGTTTACATCTTTATATTTCTTTTTCAAATCTAATAGGAAAGTTCCAAAGATATCACTTGGATTGCGCACCTAATGTCACATCCCGAAAGACATGAGCATGAAAGCAGGTGATATTACATATGTTATGGTTGTACAGAACTTGTATTCTACCCTTTAAATAACTTGTGTTTTGGTGGCAAGTGCTAACTAATACTGTCTCTTTCAGGGGTCAGAAAGAGACCAAAGCTTATGTTTTTGTTCTCGTGAAAAATATGATGGTTTATTGTAACATCAGCAAAAGAGAGATTTGGTAGTCTTGCTCAAATAGTTTGCCTTTTGGGAGTGGTTTGCTTTCCCTTTGCTTTTGACATGCATATGCGGCAAAGATTTAGTAAAATTTAGTCGCCATATAAAAATACTCTCAGAATGATTTGTACATGTTTCATGGGAATATAATGGTTCTAGTTAGATATCCTCCAAAGGTGGATACCCAAATACTTCACCTTGGGATATGTTTACCCTGCATATTTTTCCTTTGAGAACGGTTTGTTATATGGTTTATCGTCTCATAATGCTTTTAGAGCGCATTCGGTTCGAGTTATATAATATTATAGGGTATTTTGATATATCCAGCTATCTTGGATTTTTAAATAAGATTACTACTCATGTTGCATTAGTGCGTTTGGTTTAATGCAGTAATTTATTGCTGGATTGCGGTGTTTATAGCATTACTATATTTGGTTCAGTCTATAAAATTCAGTAATTTTGACAATAATAAATAGTCTATTCGAAAATTATCCTTAGGTATATTTGGCAAATTTTTTTTTTACTGTTTACAAATAGTAATTTTTCTACTAAATTTTATTTTAAATAATTTGAATTTTTAAAATTTAAAATTTGAACAAAAATATAAAATTTAATATTTTAATTTATATAAATATGAAATTTATAATTTAAAATCTAAAATTTAAATATAAATATAAATTTAAAATTTAAAATTTAAAAATCTAAATTTAAAATTTAGAATTTAAAATACAAATTTAAATTTTAAAAATTAAAAATTAAAAATTAAAATTAAAAATTAAAAATTTAGATTTAAAATTCAAAATTTAAAATTTAAAATTTTAGATTTAAAATTTAAAATCTAAAATTTTAAATTTTTAAATTTAAAATTTAAAATTTAAAATTTAAAATTTAAAATTTAAAATTTTAATTTTAAAATTTGAAATTTAAAATTGAAATTTAAATTTGAAATTTGAAAATTTAAAATTAATTCAAATTCAAAATTTTAAATTAAAATTTTTAAAATGGCGTATTTAAAGTGTTTCGAGAGTTGGAGAGGTAAACTTGTAATTTTATATAACATGCAAGATTAGACACCTTCAGTAATTCAAGATTCAGTAATTCAAGATACACACCCTTCGGTAATATTGTGGGTGTAATCTTACACCTTTTGTATTGCTGCAATACCAAATAGATTATATGCCGGATGAACCAAACGCAGTAATCTTAGCTGGATTGCCTATAATCCTATCAGGATAACTCGAACCAAACACACCCTTAGTGAAATAATGTGAATATTTTGTTTTTTCGAGAGAAATAATAGTGTAGTATTATAATTTTTAATCTTAAATTTGGAACTTGTTACGCCTCGGGGTTCCTTTGGAAATTCCTTTTTAGGAAAACTAGCGGAAAACGTGTAGATATTTTTTTTTAAACACATTTGAGAACACATTGCAGACGTACACAGATCTGCCACATGGACAAAAAATTTTTTGTATAACGGACAGAGTTTTCTTTGTACATGCACGGTGTAGCAGTGTAGTACAAAGTCAAGTATACAAATAACCACACAACACAAACATTCTAAAGATTATTCACGAACAATAATTCCAGAACAATAATTATCTACATCTATTCATTGATATAAGAACATTAAGAGGGAATGAACTAAACTAATCCAACAGATAAGAAAAGCTAAACTANTTTTGTATTTTGACATTAGTTGATCTTGTAGTCAGTGCATGAGGAAGATACTAAATAGCATTATTCCTAATTGATCCTCATTGACCTCTATGTTCCAGAACAATAATTATCTACATCTATTCATTGATATAAGAACATTAAGAGGGAATGAACTAAACTAATCCAACAGATAAGAAAAGCTAAACTAGATACTGGAACATAGAGGTCAATGAGGATCAATTAGGAATAATGCTATTTAGTATCTTCCTCATGCACTGACTACAAGATCAACTAATGTCAAAATACAAAATATGAATTTTTCGAAGTGGATCAGACCGCTGGTGTATGTGAAAATGCTTACGAGCTGTGGCAATCGACGTAACATGCTCAATGGCCAACAACGACAACTACCCGAAAGTATAATCCACAAAATCCGACGAAATCATGTCCACTAATCCCGAAGGAAATGTCACCATATCACCGACCTTTAAGGTCTATATAACTAAGTCACCATGTACGGGATACGAAAAGTCATCATGTCAAGTCATGTAATAGGTCACTAGAGATGTCACTGACCGTAAGGTCCATTAATGTCAAATCATGTTATATACAAATATGAATGTCACCGACCACAAGGTTAATAATTGTCATATAATCTATTATGATCATGTCAAAATAGAAGTTCCACTGACTACAAGATCAACTAATGTCAAAATACAAAATAGATGACTACGAGTGTCAGCGACTATAAAGCCAACTAATGTCAAATCTACCATGAGTGTCACCGACTATAAAGTCAACTAATGTCAAATCTACCACGAGTGTCACCGGCTATAAAGTCAACTAATGTCCAGCTCATCTACTATGAACACACCATGGATGACTCAATCAACAGGAACACCGCTCTACTACTAGATCATGACCATATGAAATAACAGTAAGTGTAGGGCGACTAATTATAAAATTAAGTAGTGTATGAAAGCCCAACCACATCAAGCAAATGGAAGGAGATAAAAAGGATATAAATCACCGAGCAAGCACAACTTTATCAACTTCGAATCGAAATACCCACCTCTATCGAAGAGCAAAGCCAGGTCGTCAACACCCATCGATGTCTCTCGCCACAGTCTGGACTTATAGAAAGTCCCACCAAACAAGTAATTAGCTCAAACCTGCTAATTACAAAAGCCTATGATTCTACATCATCCAAAAGGGCGAACAATCGGGTTTCCGGATCCCGTTCAATGGTCACCGAAAGATCGTCTGATTGTCGCACCGACTTGTCGGAACGTCACGCCAACCCACGAGACATTTCAAACAAGTCCCACACAAATACTACCTCGTTCGCTGTCCCAATACATCAATTTAATGCCATTGGGACAGCCGCATATATAGTGCGTCAAAACAGAAAATCGAGATCCCGAAAATTACCAGTTTGGCTCCCGGGGTGCCCCTTTGGGCATCGGAGCCACCCGCAGCCCTCTCGTTGCAACCATAGGTGTCAAACCTTACACAAAAATCAGCCAAAAATGCTCACACTCTTGTGTGAATAGCAGCAACTCGCGCGATAAGAAACCATGCCCGTAATCGCTCGATTTCGGCATTTTGGGGTTCGGATTAGTCCTGAAGTGTTCTGAAACACTCCAAAATTAATTCAACCATCCACGTTGTTTCCAAAACACTCACTTTTGGGTGTCGGGATAGCCGTACGCTAAATGCGAATCGCTAAAATCCAATATGTCGGGTTTCAAAAAGTTGCCGCTTTCGGCTCTGGGGCACATCCAGGGCAGCTTGCTTGTGTGTGTTTGCACTAGCAAGTCCCTAACCAGCGAACAATGCCTTCCTACCATTGCAACTAGCAGCAAAACTCACTCTGCGAAAACGGAGCCGAAATCACCTACAATGTACACTAAAATGACTATTTTAGGTGTTGATCTCCATGAAATCTGTCACGCTCCGGGACCCAGCGGAAGCCCGCTCGGCGCGTGCCCAGACCCGCCATATGTCTAAAACATATAAGACGTTTAAAACAAATGATAAATAAGGTAAGAAGAAAGAGAACATCTAGCTGTATCAGAGCAAAGTGTATCCTTGAGCTACAATAAAAGAAATGAATATAAAGCCGAAAGTCCACTAGATAAGAGCATGAAGTAGTACAAGAAGAATCCCAAATACAAATGCTAAACATAAAAACATGGGTGGTCTCTATATATGGTAACAAAACTCTATCTCTCACAAAACCAAAAAGAAGAGAGTGACCACCTAGGAGCAACAGCAAGCTCCGCTATCTAGCTATCCGACTCCCTTGCCGCGATCCCGTGCCTCCGTCGGTGTCGAAGGCTCTGAAAAGGAAACATAGAAACAGGGGCGTGAGAACTATTAAATAATAGTTCCCAGTGGGCAATTACTGACTTCAGTGAAATGCGCCACTAGGCCCAAAAGCTACAAAAAGGGGTCAGTGTATAAGTATAAGTACAAGCGATAAGTACAACGAGTAAATAAACAAGAATGCTTGCTACCACAAGGTATCACTACTTAGCATGATTTTGCTCAAGTAATAAAAGGCTACACTAGTATGAATGTACCAAAGTATCACTAGTATGATGTCCACAAGCTAAATAGTAAAGACATCATTGTTTACTATTCTAGTTAATGTCCACATGGCATGATAAATGCTCAAAGTCAAATCTGAAGAGACCCGCCTGAAGGCTGTCTGGCCCTGAGACCCACCTGTAGGCTGTCTGGCCGGTGCCGAGCCTAATGGCCCCGTGGTAGTCAACAACCCCACTCTAGGAATGAGCCTTTCCCATGGCAATCCACTTCGGTGCCCAATCCCGCACGGCAAATATGTATCGCGATGGCCATCTCCGGAGTACCAGCTTGTAGGGAGCGACCCTCACAAGCATGTGCGAATGAGCACAACGGCAAGTAACCAAAAAATCCGTCTCAAGTACCAAGTCCTCATGTCTAACAACATGGAATACGCCACATCTCTCATAGGTCTATCTCTGTATCATCATGTCTAAAACATGGAATATAAAAGATGTCAATGGCCTATCACTAAATCTCAGATAACAGTTTCATAGTTTGCTAGTCCAAGTGCTCCTTTATGACACTTTTGGTCTCTATGTTCAAGCATGATAATTATGTTCATGAATACATAATTTTAATCATTTTCATCATACGAGACAAGTACCCAACTTGCAAAAAGAACCACTTCTCACATGCAAGCTAAAAATCCAGAATGCTCTACTATATAGAGTGAAATTTATCTTACACATAATACATGCATTTTAAGTGTTCCAAAATTCACATAAATTTTATTTAACATGAATATGCAATCAAATTGACGTTACGACAAGTATAGAATACATAGGGGCCATTTCGCCCCGATTTCATGAAGTCAAACCCACCACAACTCTTGCAACTCTTCGTAAGCTCCGACAAAGATGCCCACTAGTCTCCTAGCACCCTAAAGATATAGGAACGAGAGTTAAACGAACCTTATGAACAATCCTAAGCTCAAACTTTAACCATCTAGGTATAGAGGGCATAACTCACCTCTTGTGTAGAAATCCCTTTTCAAGCTTCCAAAGAGAATAAGAACCTTTCCAAACCAACCTAGAGGAAGGTTCTAAACCAATCAATTGGGTTCCAAAGCCTTCGAATAAAAAATCTCCAAAATAAACCCTAAATTTCAAAACTAGGGTTTCATCTAGCAAAGTCTAGAAAAACTTATATTAAATAGAGAATACAAGCTACCAACCTCAAGAGAAGCTCCAAACCAAGCTCTAAACCAAGAAGGGGTGAAGTTTGATTCTCCACAAAGCTTCAACTACGAGCTCCAAGCCTCCAAGGTGTGATGAGAGGAAGAAGATGATGCTCCAAGGCCTTCAAGAAAGCTCTTCCCCTTTTTCTTTTTCTTCTTCTCCTTCTCTTTCTCTCTCTAGAGTGAGTGTGAGGGAGAGAAATGATAGTGAGAGGAAGAGAAAGGACCACAAAAGCCTTCCCAAGTAACAAAATCTACCTAGGTCCCTCAACAATCAACACTATGCACTGCCCGGTCTGGGCAGTTTTCGGGCTGGGGGACCGGTCTTTCCCTGCTTGGGACTAGTCTCTCAGCCTCCTCCCGAAAACCAACGTTCGGGAACCGGTCTCTTGGGCCAGGGGACCGGTTGCCTCGCAGTAGGGGACCGGTCTCTCCCTGCCAGGGACCGGTTGCCTCGGCAACAGCCGCAACCATGCGACGGGGGACCGGTCTCTCCCCGCCAGGGACCGGTTTCTCGGACCCTCCCGCAAAACACACGTTCGGGAACCGGTCTCTCCCCGCTAGGGACCGGTTGCCTCAAGTCCTGCCGCAACACTGTTCCGATGGGACCGGTCTCTCCTATCAAGGACCGGTCTCCGAGAGTGAAAACTCTCAGGATTTAGCCAAAATTTCAGAAATCGAATTTTTAGGTCGGAATACCATTTACGACCTTCCACCAAGTGTGAAAAAGTTCGGAATCCAAGTCAAGCACTCGAACCTCGCAATTTGCACAGGTCCAGTGTGTTACAAATCCCAATTGAGGTATTCCTGGACTTTGAACATCGAGTTCAAACCATTCATGCAAGATCCCATGTTGTCCAGGACAACAATGATGCAAAAATGGCCACTGCGGCATTTCGCCGAACACCCGGTGCGCGATAAAACATACCATAGCACAAAGTTTAGAGTCATATCGCCAATTCTGTGACTTCGAAATCTAAACAAAGGTGCAGTCCAGAAGCTCTCGACATGTTGGACATCATGCTCGCAGTCCGGAGCGAAAGCGATGAATAAAGAGCTTCGAAACAGCGAAAAAACTCTCCAACTGATCAATCCCGGGAGCGACCGAGATCGTCGCACGTACCGAGGCTTCGGGGATCGCAGTGAAGGTGAGCACGAGACTCCACAGGGTCACAAGGATGCCACGCTTATGCTTCGGAGACTCGATGAAGCTCCAGGTAGCAGGAATTCCATGCTCAGCTGGGCAGGGCTAGGGCACGACCCTGGCAGCAGCCGTGCATGAGCCCTAGCCGCAGATCCCATGGGGAGTGCCGCGCCGCCGCAGTTTCTCACCGCCGACCAGGGCTGCCGACCCCCTCCTTGAGGTGCTGTGATCTCCTTGTGGCCGGGGCTTGCGCCACCGTGTTGCCAGCGGCTTGGGGAGGGCAGCGACGGCACTGAAGCTCCTCCTAGGTCCGACGGCGGTGGATGACGGCGGTGCGGCGCAGTGGCGGTGGCTGGGTGATGCCTTACGGCCGCACCAGGTCTGCCTACTTTTTCGTAGTAGCAGCGGCCTTCTAGGAGGGTCGCCGGGGTCTCATGTAACGGCAGCAATGGCCAAAGTCGATGGCGGCACAGGTACAAGGGACTTGGGTCCACCAATACTCGAGGGAGAGAGAGAGGGAAAGAAATAAAGAGAGATCGAGGGAGCGAAGCCCGAGTCGACCACGTCGCCGGCCAAGGAGGCTACCGGCGGTGGCCCGTACAGGTGGGGGTCTCCAAGGGTGGCTGTAAGAAAAATATGTGCACACAGCGGAAGAAAATAACACAATTAAAAATTTTCTTGAAAACCAAAGATCACCTCGTGTTTCGTTTTAGATCATTAATAATAGATCTAATTGATCTAATCAAATAGGATCTATATTATTTTATTTTACCTCGCGCGGGTCGAGATCACCGCGAAGTCGACAATCGTTGGTAAAATTTGTTCGTCCTCGGTTAGCCGCGCACGCGCCCGGCCTCTACTCGCGTCCACACGAAATCACGCCCTTGATCGAATTAGACGACCGCTTCAATCCGTGATCCGATCACGAATTAATCTCTTGCGTCGACTTGAGGAAGATGAATCAATCTTCTAGATGTGCTAGCAACTTTTGAAGATCGAAATCGATGGATTTATTGTGGAGGACTTAAGAAAGAAAAAGGATTGACGGCTAGGGTTTTCTTTTTCCTTTTTACTTAATTTTTCATTAATTTTAATATGTCATATGACATATATTTATAATGAGAAAACCCTAACGTAATCCTAATCGAAATCCTATTCCGATTTGATTATCCATCAACCCGCAAGTTTGTTATGATATTAACCGAATTCCGAATCCTAATTCTAATTCGATTCGTGTGTAACATTTACACATAAGTCCTCATATTATTTACTAACGATTAGTAAATACACCATGCAACTTTTACACATAAATACCTCTAATTTACAACAATTGCAAATTAGTCCTTTTACTAATAAATTAGTAAACTTTAGTATTTAACTATATTATAATTGTAATTAATCCATCTGATAAACTTCTTTTATCGTTTCCTAAATATCGATCATGCGCGATTTCTTATGTGTGTGACCTAATAGGTTCAATTCTGTCTGGTAGTGAGATATGATGCGATCTCCATCTACATCATCATCGAAACTCCTTTCGATGGCTCAAACTCTTTTGACTCTACCCTAATAGAATAATTAATTATTAATAATTATTTCTATTGGTTCCCACAATCCACCAGTGACGCCTAGCAGCATGTAGTGGCAATCCAGTCAGAAGTGAATATCGGACTGAACCTCTAGGTGCAGTTACCGTACAATACAATCCTTCTATCGCATAGTTCCAACTGAGTGGAGGTCATGGAATATTCGTCAAACCCCATCACCCGTCATATGACAAATTTGATCAGACAGAAGCTCTTATGGTTACTCTTGGAAACATCTTTCCATACACCATATTACCCCGGCCGAGGATTTCTGAGCTTTGCCTTACAAATAGCATAGAACTAATTATCTCTCTACCGAGAGCGATAGATCCCCTATAAACACACACCCATTCCTGATATGAACCGACTGCAGCCAACATATACTACTAAGACCCATGGCTAGGATCAGAGTTTGTTGCATAGTCAAACTACAGTAGCCTCATATTGAATGACCGTGGTGTCGCAGGTCTAAGGATCAGTTGTACCACTGCAACATCGAACCAGTTACTGACGAATGAGTAGACATACATGTAACTGTTCGTAGTTGGTCACGCTCAGTACCCTTGTTCTCCAACAACCACTTGTATGTGCGCTCCAGTGTCCCCACACTGATGACTCGAGATTCGTCATCCCAAAAGGGAAGCGGCACACACATCAATCTTACCGGATCAATCATCGTCCCCATGATGATCCTCCGATTGAGAGCATTTATGAATTAATCACCAATAATATGTATCTCAAATTCTCAACTCTTGAGAATACATATTATCATCTTATTAATTCAAAGGACGATTCATGGACACATTTAATATGAATGGAATAAAATGCCCAATTATATAAATAATAAAGATTAAGTACAAATATATGTCCCATAGAAAATAAAATGCGTCAGCCTGATAGGCTTCTAGGGCATACAACTAACAGCTGCCAGGGATGTTCGGCTAGGGTTCCGGCTGCCAGACCCTTAAGTGTATATATAAAAATATGTATATCTATAACTTTACACAAAATCCCCTCAAAAATCTCATTTTAAAATCCAGTCCACCTCTCGATTAATACGATCACCTCGCATGATGGCCCTTCCACCAGGTTTCGTGCGACCAAAGGCATAAAATAACGTGCATGACGTCAAAAACCCTCTCGATCAAGAAAACTTATTCACCATTCATTTCAATGCCATAATGCACAGGAAAACTCAAAATTTCGCCAAATTTGAGACATAAATTTCTCTCCGAGTCTACTTTCATGTAGAACCCTCCCCTCATCAAAACTATAAAATTTCTTATATGAAATGATAACCTCTTAGCAAAGTGCTCAATTTTGACACATTGCAAAAATAACAATTTAGCACTCAAATCATTGAATTTAGTTCCAAAAACTCACCAGTGCGTGTAATATACTCAGTGGTACCGACCCATGAATTTTTACACAAAACGGAACATCGAACACTTTTAAAAATTACGTAAAACGGAACATCGAACACTTTTAAAAAGCAAGAACATCGAGTAGGAAAAGGTCAATCTGCGATAAAAGCTGATTTTCTTAAAAATCGTGCATCAAACATAAAATCGGATAGTGCCATCACCTCCGGAAAATCTAAACCATCAAAAATGACCTCTTGGATCGTCCGAAACAGAGTCCAATTTATATCCGAAGTTATCCTCCATACCTCAAAAGAAAACACAGGTTACTATTCACTTTAAGTGAAAAGTAATAATTAAGTAAAATTTTTATTTTAAATCATTTTTCACTGAAATTTGACAGGTAAGTTCAAAATTAAAATACATACAACAACATTTAAAAAATGTCAAATTTACATAGAGGAAAAAATCTCGGCCCTCACAGAACTAATGCTTTTTCTCCCCCATAAATATATATGCCTTCGTTTCCATGATTTAGCTAATGCAAATGCTTCTCGAACTTGCAGTCTCCTTTACTAATTAATAATGAATTGTATTATTCTGTTCAGGTGTTCTTGCGTATCTTTCTTGTTAGAATCATCCTAAGTATGCTCCAATTAAAGTTATTCACTTTCTTGCTTTATCAAAGTTTAGTATCAGCTTTTTGATTACTTTGAGTCGGTAATCATACTGTGGTATCAAATAGGGAATAACTTTATCTCGTGCTTATCTCAAGCTTTTATGGTGATCACTGTTCTCCTCCTCATTGGTAATAACTTGGTTTTCTTTCAAATCATGCTTTGGAAGTTTAGCTTTACACTATTTCGTAAGGGCTTATTTAATTTGTAGCATTTTGAACCATTATCTTGGTTATATTTAATACTGTTATTGTTATTATTTTATTATTATTGACATTATTTTACATCATTGGCACATGGACATGTTGGAGAACTAGGGGTGTTTAAAAAAAAAAGGTTTTTATTGGAAAATATCTTTTTCCATAGTTTTTGCTTTTTCGATAAAAAAATTCAGTAGTTTTTGCTTTTTCGGTAAAAAAAAATTGAAATTAACAATGCTACTTGTCCATGTAATCTAAAAAATATTTATTTTATAAATCAGATGGGCGGAAAATAATATATTTTCAACCAGACAATTATTTTTTCAGGGTTTGTTTTCGACAAATCGAACGCTACATGAAAAAGAAGTTTCTGACAAATAGAAATTGTCTTATCTTAGTCTAAAAAAGTGCATGGTGCAACTTTTTTCTTTTTTTTCTTTTTTTTTTTTTTGACCAAACCATTTCCATTTGTTTGAATAAGCATGGTTAAGAATAAAGTAGTGAGCTGGGGTGCAGAACGCGTGGAAATATTCAGGCAAAAATTACCTTATTAATTAGTTATTATCATATTTGTAAGCTTGTGAACAAAGCAATCTCGGTTTAGAGCAAGCAAATAGAGAAACACACATAGAGATAAAAGGGGCCATGTAACATGCATGTACATTATTATGTCATGATTAATGTTGAGCAAAACCCCATAGAGCATCATGCTTAGGACATCTATTAATTAACACTGGGCTTGCACTTGTTGGATTCCACTTTAACAGCAAGTTCTAGTGGCAAATATAAAATTAGAAATTTATTGCACCATTTGTTCCTAACTGTTATTCAATTTTTTTTTCACTTTGCACTAGGTTCCAAACCATAAAAACTTTTATTAATTTTTGCAGAATAAATCACGTCAATTTCAATAAAATTAAATTATGTCCGTTTATATAAATTAAACTACAGCTATGATTTGATGGCTTTGGGTCAATCTTGACATCGACTTTTTTTTTTTTTTTTTTAAATTTCTGAAGAGGTCGATGCCATTGATGCCACAAGCTCCAAAAGAGGCATAGGTATATTGTGGGAGGCCACAATGGTGTAGAGGAGGATGTTAGTGGCGAGGGTGATGAGATTTTGTCTCGACGCAATAGGCATGCTTAATTATGCGAGAAAATGCTTAGGGATCAAAGTTAAAAAAGATGGCTAAAACTGACGATCGATGATGCAATTAATCTAAAATGTTACCCATCTATCTGATTGCAAAACCAAAAATATATATGTATATGGTACCAAAATGGAACAGCAGATAAAAGATTCTACCCTAAAAATAAAAAAAAAAAGTTTTGGAATGTCCCGGTCACTAAACGAGTGATGATGGATTTTAGTGCGAGGTGCGGGTCCAACAATCCATCAATCACTCAAAGAGTTCCACTCACTCACAATATTGTTGTGAGACACAAAGCCAATGCACCGAGCTTCAACTAAATTCCTCAATTAGCCCTTCTTATGTCATGATCCACATCAGGTGACATAAGTAGGGCTGGCAAACGAGCGAGCCGGCTCGCGTTCGACTCGTGTTCGGCTCGATATTCGGCTCGCTCGAGCTCGACTCGAAATTAAATGAGCTGAGCTTGAACAAAATAAAATGCTCGAAATTCATTTCAAGCCGAGCTTGAGTATTATTCGGCTCGTTCGAATTAGGCTCGAAAAGCTCGAATATATATATATATATATATATATAGAGAGAGAGAGAGAGAGCTGAGCTACTATACTATCTATAGTACCGAGCTCCAGTACTATAGTGTTGGTTTTAGATCTTAGGGCGTTCAAATCAACGATCCACACCGTTAAAACTGATCTTGGGTATTTACAGTTTCTAGAAATAAAATTTTATATTTTTTCGACATAGTTTATTTTATGATCAAACTATTTCAAAATTATCAATTTTCAATAACTATTATGACGAGTTTGGAGTTTAATGGTGTAGAAGAATCTAAATTTCTTCAAATTTTGATAGAAAATACTTTAAACTATATAGATTAAGGTTAACATTCTTGATCTTGAATTTAAAAGTCCTAT
>NC_033624.1:5917962-5932466 GCF_001540865.1 Ananas comosus
GAACTCGACGGATTTCAAAAATCCATATCCAAATTCAAAACTGACCAATTTTTCGAAACCCAAAACCAAACCTAAACCAGAAGACTAGAATTCAAACAATTATTTCTGTTTACCATATTTCAAAGTATTTATATGAAACTTAAATTTTTAAAATATAAATTTGAATATAATATTAAATTTTAAATTTAAAAGTGAAATTTAAATTAGAGGAATTTCATATTACTATTTAAAGATTAAATTCAATGATCATATTGTCAAATTATTTGAAAATTTTCTTATATGAAATGCCAAATTATGAAAGGAACGATAGAGAGAGAAAAAGGAAACAAAGAAAAAATAAAAATTTTGAAAATATAGTAGATGTAAAATGACTAAATTGCCCATATATTAAAAGACAAAAATATCCTTTTTTGAGGTACCTGGTAACCGGTACCTCTCCCAAAGTGATCTGCTATTGCAGGTCACAATTTAAAAAAAAACTAAATCTGAACCGTTGAATACGCGTGAATGAACGGTAACAAACAAAAAAAAGTATAGAAGCATTACTCTCTCTCTCTCTCTCTCTCTATATATATATATATATATAGAGTCCGGCTATGGTGCTTGTAAAAGCACCAAGCACTTGGTGCTTGTAAATTTTTTACCGTTAGATCTACATCTTTGATCATTTTCATTCGTTAGATCATACTATTAAACCAACCACCCACTCAACCCTAGGGGGCCCATATCATTCTAACCGCACATTCCTTAATCCAAAGGCCGAAAACTTACAAGCACCAATGACTTGGTACTTTTAAAAGCATAGGAGTTCAATTCTATAGATATATATATATATATATTTATTTATTTATTTATAAGTAGGAGTAAGATTTTGCTATTGCAAAAAGTATCTATAAAATATAGTGATTGATTTCTTACGTACTCAACTAAGACTTGGATTCAGAAGTTAAAATCGAGACTCGTAACCCATCCGAAAGGAAGTTAATCATAAGAATTTCAAAATGCGAAAAATCAACCAAAATAACAAAATGGAATAACCATAAAAATTAATGTTACAATAATTTGGCAAATTTTTAGAAGAATTTCTCAAAAGGCATAACTAACTTTTCATGCAACCAGTTGGCATGGTAAGGGGTTGTATGGTTTCTCGGAAAATAAAATAAATTTTCAAAAAGAAAAATAGTTTTTCTTGAAATAAATTAAACAGTTGAAAAATTGAAAAAAAAAAAGTTTTCCATAGAAAATTTCTTTCTTGAAAAACTTTTTTCTTCGTTTTTCCGACGAACCAAACACCCTTAAAGGGTTCAGAAATCATGAAAGTTAAGAAATTTAAATTTTACATAGTTATATATTTTACCACAAGTTCTAATTGAAACCGAGAAATTTAAGTATGTCTAAGATCCAACTTTTGGAGTGGGCGTGAGCAAAATCTAAAATATTTTTTTTTTCTGAATATGAGGCTAGGTTTTCCGAATTCATAGCACCCGCAATAATATATGCTATCCGAATTCGAAGAGTTTAGATTTATTTCTTTTATTTTGAGAGGAATGCTTCAATACACCAAAAATATTAAAATATAACTCTTAATTAGTAAATGGTATAGTTAGATTTTACATGAAGTAACCTGTTGAATAGGTTACCGATTTGAATTAGTTAATATGACAATATTGGAAAAAAAATTAGTAGTATATACAAATTTGTCAATATTCTATAAATATTAAATATCTTATTTACTTTTGTTACTTACCAAATTAAATAATACCCAATTTGTTAAGTATTCAACTCAAAAAAATATTAAATTTAAATTTAATTTTTGAAGTTGGTATTATAATATAAAATTTTAATTTTGAAATTTATATTAAACTTTTTCAAATTTGAATCTAAATTGAACTTTTGATATTAAAGCCAAATTTTAATTTTTTATTTAAATTGAAATTTTGAATTGGAACTGAAAGTTTTATTTTAAATTTGTGTTTTATATTTTAAAAAATTGAATTTGATTTATAATTAAGTTTTAAATGTTGTTTTGAATTTAAATTTATAGTTTTGTTATAATTTGAAATCCAACTATTGTTGTAGGTATTTGGGAAGGTCACAGCATTCTTAGTTAGATAAATAGGTTTTATAGACCAAAATATTTTGCTAAGATCAAAATACCCTTTAATTAGTTACCTGGTAAATGGTACATATACCTCAATAGTAGGTTACTTCTAGAGTCATATTAAATCTAAACTATCTATTAAGAAAAATAAATGGTCAAGATTTATATGATGTATTGAAGTATTACTCTTATTTTGATTTCACATTTGAACTTGAAACCAATGAGTGCAACAACAACTGTTGGAATCCAGTTGTAAAGGCGACAATGAAGGGTTTAATTACGACCCATACATTGTTTTGATTCTTTTCTTTCTTTCTTTAATCAAGTCCTTTTCTTCTTTTAACTCCTAAGAATTCCTTCACAGAAAAGAAGGACCAAATAAAGAAGATCGTAACGCATTGCGTGTCTTACAATGTACTACATATATATTTTATTACCAATTTTTTGGGAAATGACAGGTAGTTAATGGTTTTTTTATTTTAAACCAATAGATGCTTCTTAAATACTATATTAAAAATTTGACTCATCAATAATATTATGAATAATTTTTTTGAGTTTTGATAGTGTTATTTTAGAATATATACATATATATATATATATATATATATATATATATTATTATACTTTATAAGTATTGGCTCTCTTATACTTATAAAATTTCGACCCTTAGATTATTGCACTGATCATTTCCATCCTTTAGATCATACTATTCAACCAACTACCACCAACCAACCTAGGGGACCACTATCATTTTAAGTGGAGACCACCATCATTCTAACCATACATCCCATCAAATCAACGTTAAAAATTTATGAGTACAAGAGGCCTATACTCATAAAAGTATAGTAGCCCAGTCTATATATATATATATATATATATATATATAAAACTAGGCTGAAATACTATTAATAGCACCAATGACTTGGTGCTATTAAGTTTTTTGCCCTTGCATTAAAAGATGTGCGGTTAGGATGATGTGGGCACCCTAGGGTTGAGTGAATGATTAGTTAAATAGTATAATCAAACGGATGAAAATGATAAAAAAGGTAAATCTAACGGTAGAAAACTTGATAGCACCAAATATTTCGTGCTATCAATAGTATCCCAGCTGGACTATATATATATATGTATATATATATATATATATATAGAGAGAGAGAGAGAGAGAGAGAGATATGAGCTACATATCTCTTAGTCTTATGCCTTATGCTTCAAAGAGTGACCTTAACTATAAGCAAGAATCTAGCACGATCAACATGAATGGCCAGTGATAACCCTTAAATCATGTGAGCATATTGATTTACTTGTAATGATCAAGGAATTTGGCATTTTTAGGAGAATAGACTAAATTAAAGCCCCTTTAGGTGTTTCAATATTAGGGAAAATCTTTTGATTTTCCAACTTACATACATGCGTCGTTAAGGTCAATCTTAGGGAAAAAAAATAAAAAAAAAGGTATATAGCAATCACTATTTTTGTGGTTGTTATCTTATGCTGATACGATGACCCTATAGTTTTATCTATCTTTATCTACATTAATCTATATTTTTTAACTTGGGCGCTTATAAAATATGGCTAGAGCCCCTAAAATTTAGAGTGCAAAAATCTGATTATACCAAAGAGTTTTTGGGATTTAGAAGCCACAACCTTGGAAAAAAATATATAACAATAAAAAATAAAAAAAAATCTTGATGAAAGTACAATTGAAGTCCATATCTAGCATTCTTTTGGGAAAGAAAAAATCTCAATCTAATCTCCATTTTAAAAGAATTCTCTACTTAGCCTAGCCTTGTTTTAGTTAATAAGAGAGAGAAATTATTATTATTATTATTTTCAGGGTAAAAAGGGGAAATAATTCTTTCTTGCTGCCGCCCATGCCCCATCACCCTTCACTTATCCTATCATTTTTTTAAGATAAAAATATACAGAACTTATATAAATTATATACTATTTTGAGTCTACTAAAAAAATTTTCAAAATTTTAATTTTACTACTCAACTTCTCAATTTGATTAATTTGAGTCAGTCAATGGTATCTTAACTTCAAAATTTGAATGTATTATTTATTTTTACAGATTTAGTTAATATACTTTATATAATTCTTCTAATTATAAAGTTATTAAAATAAGTAATTAACTTAAATTTTAAATTTAAAATATTGTTAATTGATTCAAATCGAAGATTGAATAGTCATAAAATTTTGAAAGATTGGATAATTCGACTCCAAATAGTCATAAATTTAAAATATTGTTAATTGATTCAGATTGAAAGATTGAGTAGTCATAAAATTTTGAAAGATTGGAGAATTCAACTTCAAATAGTCCATGGTTCATAAGTTATGTAAGCTTTTTATTTTTTTAGACAAAAAATTCAATTTTTTTTGGTGAAATCCAAGCTAGAAATGTGAGATGCATACCTCTATATTGTGTGTACAGACAATATTTTTTAAATAATAATAATTATTACTCTTATTGTTATATTATTGTTATGAATCCAGCTATAATACTATGAATAGTACCAAGTACTTGATTCTATTAAATTTTCTACCGTTAGATCTACCATTTTCACCATTTTTATCTTTTAGATCATATTATTCCATCAACCACCCATTAAATTCTAGGTACTACTATCATCCTAACCGCACATCCCTTCATTCAAAGGCCAAAAACCTAATGGCACAAATAATTTGATGCGCGCTATTAATAGTGCAGTAGCCTATTTCTTATTGTTATTATTTTTTTTGATTAAATTCTTATTGTTATTATTATTAAAGCTATTATTACTATTATGTTATTATTCTATAGAAAGTGAGAGGGGTAAAGGGATAAGAAGAGGTGGTAGGCCGGCGGCCAAGAGGGAGAGGGGCGGCGCGCGGCAGCCGGTGGTCTGCGGCTGTGGGTGGAGGGAGGCTAGAGGATTCTCACTCTTCGTCACCATAAAAATAATATTTTAATAATGTCTCTTCTGTTTAGTAAAATAACGCTAAGTTTGAGAATTTCTTTTTAAGGCTAGATAAGAACCTCTCTGAGAAAGTATACATGCGCGCTCTATAGTTTATAAAATTTTGATGTGGTACAAATTAATTCTTTTTCTTTTCTTTTCTTTTTTTCTAGTAAGTTTGCACGTAATTCATGCACATATCTTATTGACACTACGGTATATTTCAAAAAAGATAATCTTTTCTAGATAAAGAGTATCTATCAGCAGATCGATAGTGGTATTAAAAAAAAAAAAAAACATCTAGGAAGGGGGAGAGATTACAATGAATCAAACTCCTTTTATGTGAAATTAATAATTAGAGTTTGACTGTGGATATAGAGAAGCATGCTTTAGAGTTCGCTTTACTTTTGTTTTCCCATATTATTATAATATTATTATTTGGCACATCCTATATATCCTAATTAACTTTCCAAGATATGATTTACTTGTCACATTAATTGCAACTAACCATCTTTTTCATTCAACCAAACTGCTAAAATGACACTTCTGCTAACTTATTTTAATAAACACACTCTCAACAATTATTTTTTCCTTCCCTTTTTGACACTTAAACGTATGTGAAATATTCAAAGCATGGTTCCACTAATGACTATTTATTTACTCAAAGAATAATAATCCCTTACATAACGTGTCCTTCTCTTATTTGATGTTTATAAATTTATGATGCTCAACACTCGGTGTGTGGAGAAGCACCTTTTTAAGCCAACTAAAATTTCCTGAATAATCCGCTTCCTTGGGGATTGAAAGAGCCACTATAGTTATTATTATATAATCCTATGTCATTAGATGAGTGAGTGCAACTATGGTGCTTTCGAAAATATAAAAGACTTGGTATTTTTAATTTTTTTAATCCTTAGATCAACTTCTTGATCATTTCCGGTCTTTAGATTAATATAAATCTATTAGGGGACCACTAAATCCTTGAGGATCGCTATCATTCTAACTCTATAATTTTTTATTCAAGTGCCAATAAGTCGAAAGCAACAGCTCTTTTATGCTGTTGGAAATATGGTAGCTCTACACAATAAATATTGGCATTTGCTCCACAAAATCACAAACACTACTTCTGTTAAATAACTTAGGAATTTTATTGACATTTGACATAAAAAGAAAAAAAGAAAATGTTTACAATAATTTGGTTCAAAAATATAAATATTTTCTTAAGGTAAAGCCCATAAGCATATTTGATGATTTTTCAAAAACTAAATACATATCACGTAAGAAAGCCAAAAACTAAAAAATCAATCCATTGCCGGCGGATCATTCTCGTGTTACTATCCAAAAATTAATCTAAACGAAAACTCTTTATATTTAGAGATCTTACCGTGGACCAGTTACGCTCTCTTGATCTACAGTACAGTTGGTATTGTAAGTTTTGATCTTTGCTCTGAGATTCTAGTATAGTCGCGCACGTGCCCGGCCTCTACGCGTATCCACACAGAATCGGCGCATACCCGATCGATTTTCATCTCACGAACCGAATCAGTCATGGACCATCTAAACGGTGCTAGCAATCCCTTCATAATCCACTAGTCGATGAAGAGTAGGAAAATTGATCGAAGAGAAATACGCGCGTAAGAGAGAGAGATTGGAGAGAGATTGATGTTATATATATACATATAAAAATCCTCAAATTAATTAAGAAGCACGACACCTTAATTAATTAATTAATTATGTGCCGTACGGTTTCTTTCTTTCTTTCTTTTTTTTTAAATCTCACATCTATATGTATGTATACATTTACACCTATATGTATAGAACTCCATTTGGTAAAATCTTATATAATAAGATTTGCTGTGAGGACTGAGAATTTTGCTATATAGTTAAACTCTCTGTTGACAATATTTTTGTATGTATTTTAATTATATAATCACTCGTCAAGTTTCGGAAGAAAATGAGTTAGGATGGAGATTTTATGCAATCTTTACTTTTCACTTAAAGTGAATAGTAATCCGGGTTTTCGGAGAGGCTAATGAGAAGAGATGGCTTCTGCCGTGTATCGGACTCCGTTCATGGTGATCCAATAGCTCGTTTTTAACGGTACAACTATATATTCTGGACCCAATGGCGCTGACGAATTTTAGGTTTGAGACACGATTTTCGAGAAAACTGGATTTTATCTCGAAGTGGACTTATGTTCTTTATCGTTTTGCTTTTTAAAACTTCTTGTTGCTTCGTTTTGCGTGTGGACCCTTGGGTGGGGATCTTTCTACGAGAGGAGGTTTGTGTAGAGGGACCTTGGCAGCAAATATGCTTGTTGGAGGGGTTTTGGAGGGACTATTGTTATATATATATATATATATTATAGTATTATATATATATTATATATATATATATATATATATATATATATGAATATTTGTGTTGTGTGTGATGTGTGTGTGTGTGGTGTGTGTGTGCGCCGCGCGCGTGTGTGTGGGGGGCGGTTTGGAGAATCGGAGAGTGGATAGCTTTCGCCGCGAATCGACGACCAATTCGAACAAAACAAAATCGTGGGTTCGATGTCTCGGTTGTGCTGAACATGACGGCATGATCCGTTCGAAAATCTGATGGACAGATAACCAGATATTGTGCGTTTATCTAGAAAGGGTTGAATTGACATTTTCACATTTCGCGCAAAAACCCCTATATTTTATGCGCGGAATTTTATGAAACATGGCAGGCTAATGCGCGAGGTTGTTATACACATGTGGAAAGGACCTCAGCGAAAAATATTGTATTTAAAGGAGGTTGTGCGCGAAGTCGGTATGCAATAAAGGTGGATTTTAGGTTTCTTCATGGAAACCCTAACCCTAACCCTAGCCACCCTTTCCCTTCCTCTGTCTGCACCTCCTAAGACCCACCGCCGTTTCCGTGTCGGCCGCAGGAGAGGCCCCATTTCTCCTCTCTTTCCATCTCTCTTCTTTTCTCTGATCTCTATTGTTGCTGTGAGAAGGGGGGACCCGAGCCAGCTTTCCTTGCCCCGCCATCGACCCGGACCACCTCCGGCGTGATCCTCTGACTTCGGGCAGCCACCCTTGAGCTTCCCCAGCGACGTGGTCCTGTGGGAGCTGCATCGCGGCCAAGGAGGAGCTGCAGCAGTCGCGCGGGCCTGGGGAGCCACCTGGCTGCCGCCGCACCTCCCCGCCGCCTCCGACCGTCATCGCCGACCTTAGGGAGGTCGCCGCCGCCGCCCCCAGCAATACCTGAGCTGCCATTGCGCCGTGCTAGGAAGCCCTAACCGCGGGTTGGTTTGTTGCCCGCCGCCACAGCCGTGCTACCGCGCCACCCCACCGCTGGCCAGGGGTCCCGACCCCTCCCTCCGGGTGTGGGGACCACCCTCCGGCCGGGGCTCGAGCCGCCATGCCGCCAGCACTTCCTTGGCTGATGCCCTAGCTCGGGCATAGTGCTTACTTGAAGTTGCTGTTTTGGCGACTTCCGTTTTCGGCCATCTGAGGCTTCGATAGTCTCCGAAGTGTGAGCATAACACTCCTGGGACTCTGTGGAGAGTCGTGCTCACCTTCGCTGTGATCGGTTCTGTGGAGAGTCGTGCTCACCTTCGCTGTGATCGGTGAAGCCCTGTTGCGCGTGAAGGCCGTGGCCGCTTCCGGAAACCTTGTTTACGGTGGTTTTCTCACTGTTTCGCAACCGTCTAGCGACCGTTTTCACTTCGGACAGTGAGCACGGGCATCCTTGCATCGAGTTGATTTAGATTGACTAGTTGGATTGAGCCGTTGCGTCACAGATCAGGGTAACGAGCTCTAAACTCATCGTTTATGAATTATTTTATTTTTAAACTATAGTTATTGTGGGTCGTTTGCTTGTTGCATGCTTTGGAAACACTGTGTATTGTCCCGAACAGCATGAAGATGTTGTTAACGACCTCTTGACTGATCGTCAAAGGTTCAGGAGCAGTTGCGGAGTAAGATCTTGGCCCCACGGTGTCGTTCGACGGAAATTCGCCGAACGAACGAGGTTTTGAGGGTAAGTTTTGATATTCTAGGTTTGTGGACTATTGGAGAACCACGTCATGCCTTGTTGGCTAGTTGCTACTACCATCCTCGAAGTACGAAGGTGCTAGTTAGCGGCAGGAGTGTTTCGGGGCCTGTTTTGGAGATTTCGGAAACCTGATTCGGCAGCCTTCTATTTTATTAATCCTTTAGTCTTGTTGTTGGTTGTTGCTGTCGGGGCACCTGTTTTGGTGTATTTGGGGACAGCGGTTAGTATAGTTGGGATCGGGAATTTTCAGAGCCGTTTGTGGGTCCCGGAGGCGTTCCAGCAAGTTTCGAAAGTTTCGATGGATTTTCGGTTAACGGTTTCGGTAGCTGTTTATTTAGTTGTTTGAGACTCGTTTCGGTAGTGCATGACTCTATAGATCTTTCATAGGTTCGGGGGTCATCTTCACGTGTTCTGTACTTCAGATTCTCGATAGTACATGTGGGTACTTCGAGTTGGTAGTCGGTGAGTGTCATGCCCCGGGACTGTACCAATTTGGTTGGTTCGGGCACGTCGAACAGACGCCGAACGGACAGCACCTCCCCTGTCCGTCCAAGGCTCAACACAAATACAAATCAAGTAGATATTTTGCACAAGCGGAAACATACATAATTGGCTTGCACGAGGGCAAGCAATAGCCAAAGTGAAAGTACTAAACTAAACATGCATACAAGTAATATGATTAATTTTTAACCACATACATGCATTCAACAAATGTATTCTTTTACATCTTTTGCATCATTTCTTTTTTACATCACAAAACCACCAAAATGAACCTTTTCATTTAACATCTTTAATACATCTATATCATCAAAATACAAAAGATGATGTAAAGGGTATGCAACTAAACCAAAATATGAAACCAACTCGGGTGGTCTCTGTCTATGGCGCGATACCTTTACTGCGATCGTCAGCCGGCTCACTCGGTCCCGGCTCTGTAGAAAAAGGGGGTGAGAACTACAACAAAGTTTCCAGTAGGTTCGGCCGCCGACCTCGCCGACTTTCCCACTAGGTCTAAATCAGGCATAATAGAAAAATAGATAGATAATAACAAACTAACAAATGCAGCTAATATGCCTGAACAATATAATCAATGATTATGCTCAATAAAATGCTTATGATGAATGCAAGATTACTTTCCAATTCCCGGTCCTTTTGGCTAACCCGTAGGTTTCGACTCAACCAATAACTTACCAATCCAAGGCCCTACTATCGGGCCCTAAGCTTCCTCCCGACGGGACCAATAGACTCACCAACCAAATTCCTAGTATCAAGCCCTAAGCTTCCTCCCGATGGGACCGTCTGTGACACCCCAATAATCCCACATCGGATGGGAATGGGGTTGTCATTGGGTTTATATGAGACTTAGACACTGGTAATAATAACTGGGCTTAAGCATTTTGGGCCGGTTGTTGGGCCCAACGAGTTCTTGTTGCTAGCGGGTCGGGTCGTTGCAATATTTGGTATCAGAGCCAGTTCACCAGCTCGACATGTGTGGCGAGTCTCGGCTGAGCCAGGGTCTGGATGACGGGCTAGCGAGACGAGTCTCACATCACCTGGTGATCTTGGGCTGTGTGTGTGATTGGATTGACCAGGACGTCAGGGTCTTAACGGGGGGAGTCTGTGACACCCCAATAATCCCACATCGGATGGGAATGGGGTTGTCATTGGGTTTATATGAGACTTAGACACTGGTAATAATAACTGGGCTTAAGCATTTTGGGCCGGTTGTTGGGCCCAACGAGTTATTGTTGCTAGTGGGCTGGGTCGTTACACCGTCTTCTCGGGCAAACACCTTCCCAGTGATGACAACTCCGGAGCTCATCTCTCGAGGGAGAGCTACCGCCCTCCGAGCCAAGACTATAGACGAGTATGATCAATCCTTAATTTTAAGGATACCAAGTTCAATCCAATTCTTCACTATAAGGATGCTATGCTTATATGACCCTTAACTTTAAGGTTGTTAAGTCATAATATCAACTATCTCACTTTACTTGCATTCTTTAACTTTCTTGATGCCGCACACTAAGTGTTCTTGACTCTTTAATGCCACTCTCTAGGAGTTTATCTCTAGCATTCAATATACTTATTAATGCCACTCTCTAAGAGTCCAACTCTAGCATTCATAGTCTTTACTAATGCCACACAATCCATATGTCATAATGTCGTTTTGTTCTTTACCTCATCTAGGTCTTTGTCATTATTCATGCATACATAGGGTTTTCATTTTATTCAACATTCACATATGCATCTTTATACTACAAGCATGCAAATAATATATCTCAATCAACCCTACAATGCATGAAGATACTATACATATACATGCTCAAAAATGACACTTTAGATATAAAAGAAAATTCAATGATTTCGGAAAGCACCACCCATCTTGTATGATTGTTAGGGTGCTACGGTTTAAATCTCGTGATTATTAGCCGCCTATTCTCTCGCCTGCGGCAAAACGAAGCCGAATTAGGCTTTTTGCTTATAACTTTGCGTAGACTCGTCGGATTACCGAACCGAGTTCATATTCTAGTTAGAAATACCCCCAATTTGATTTCTGTAAGGTTAGTTTGCCTCAAAACCAACCTAGGGCAAAAGTCTCAATTTTGGTGCCCTAACAATGTCATTTTGTAATTGTTCTTGGATTGATCTTAGAGCTAAGCAAAAACTAGCTTAGAACCATCTAAGAACTTCTCTAATACCATTTTTAGATCATTCAAATCATTCCTAGGGCATCTAAACCGAACTCTAGAAATCTACCATGAGAGCACATGAAGAAAACATGGTTTTCATGTGTTCTATGGCCTCTATAAGGTTTCTACACTTGTAAGAAGATCAAAACCAATGATTTAGGGCATAAAACTAAGCTCTAACAAGAAACCTCACCTTAGCCCACTAGCTCTCCAAGGTCCTCCTTGTAGGTGAGCTCTAAACCCTTCAAAAGCTCCAATCTCCACTTGATCTCCTCCAAATCCACCTCCAACCCACCTTGGTAGAGAGCTTCTAGAGAGAGAGAGGGAGAGAAATGAGAGAGGAGCGGGTTCTCAGCTGGGAATAAGAGAAAAGAGGGGTTGGGGTCTTATATAGGTTGCTACAATAGCAGTTAGGCCCCTCATTTCTTTTTATTTGCAGTAGACCTCATCCTGCTGCGAAGGGCACTGCGTACCGGTATAAGGTATTTCTGTCACCGGTTACACAATTACACAGAGGCTAACCCGAGAGTTGCCTCTCACGGGTAATACACTTGGTACCGGTACACACCAGGGGTGTCACCGGTTCAACAGCCTTTTTTACTCAAACCCGAGAGCTGCTTCTCTCGGTCTGATGCATGGTACCGGTACAAGCTCAATGCATTACTAGTAACAAAAGTTCCAGACCTCAATTTTCGCATCGTTTCGACTCCAATTCATGCCGAACAATACTAAAACCTTTCTAACTCATTTGGAACTCAACTTTTATCCTTCCAACTTTGTTGAAATATTAAATGGACTTTGTACAACTATTTCTTTCGGATACTTTAGTCAATTTGGCTAAAGTCCGATATACTCTACCTAGGTTTTGGTATATTACAGTGAGATTGTTTCACTTTTCTCTTCCTTGCTATTGCACTTGCATATCAGTATATTAGTCACTACATGTTGGTTGCCTTTGTTTATCGTTCGTTTATCTATGTCTTGATAGTTGTATGGTGATAGTTGTTAGTAGACATGTAGAGTAGGTTTGCATATATTGTATATCTGTGGACCTCGAGTCTAGGCAATACATTGACTCCTTTGTCGTGTGTTTCGATCTGATTGATCTTGGTTCGGCGTTGTACGCCCTTATATCTGGCTTTAGTCAAGGCACCGATTTTCTGCCGGTTTTGGCATTAAGCATATCAGCATGATTTAGTCACAGCATTGTGTGTATTCCTAGACACTAGGTCGATTTGGCCACTAACCAGGGGTGTACTTATCTGGATAGGTTGTCAGTGGACGCGTGAATCAGGTCAGTGTATGCATTGTGACAGGCAACGCTTAAGGTCTATAGACCAATATGGCAGGTACTAGATTGGGTTTGATTTGGATTAATTACCTTTGAGGCATTTGTTCAGTTGAGGTTCTGAAACAGTAGTAGCTCTATTTCTTACTCATTTACTGTTCCTTTATTACTACTGTTGTTCGCTTATGTATCACGTCATATTCATTTATACCTGTTGTTCTATCTCCTTTGTTTTTCAGTGAATATGATTTGCCTTCGTGGCTCTGTCGTACCCACTGGAAAATCTTGTTGTGGTTTCTTACCCTGCATTTTCCCAGGTGGCACGGGCGAGGAGTTGGCTCTTGGTGCGAAGGGAGGACGTCCTAGCTAGGTTGCATTAGCGGTCGTCACTCTGTTTACTTTTCTTTCCGCATTTAGTAGTTTAAATAATAAAATGGTTTAGTTAGATGATCATTGTTATTACTTGAATAATCGTGAAACTGTATGATTTGGTGTTTTCTATTATGCATGCAATCGGAGTTTTATGAATCTTTGAAATTTGGACTTATGTATTCATGTATTGTGGTTTTCTACCCCTCGAGATAGTCGGTTTTCAAAGATTGAGTTTCTGTGTGGGAAACAGTTTTAAAAGGATTTCGAATGGTTTTCATAGATGAACAAATAAAATTTAAAAATAAAGTTTCTGGGTAGGGTGCACTTTTAAATAGGATGATTGTTGCAATATATATCGCATTATCCAATGCCTAAGAAGTGTTTAGAGACATACATCATTTTTAAGGATCTCTAGCTGTATGAAATTGAATCGCATCAATTGCTTATGGATTGGTGAATGTAGGTTGTGAGTTGTAATCCTGTTGTTGTTATCGTTGGGTACGCCATGCAAATACAAAGGAGACTGTCCGTGTGGGTAGAAGAAATTACATAAAACTCCCCTGTCAAAACTCGATTTTTCACTTTCCCCCGTCATTTAAAACCTACACTTTGCCCCTTTGTAAAATAAAAAATGTTCACGGGGGGGAGTACGGTGTGTAAAATGACCATTTTGCCCCTCACTATTTTCGTCTCCTCCATCATCTTCCTCAACCGCCGCCTTGATCGGCCGCGATTGCTCTCCATTTCCTTCTCCCACCTGCTCCCATTCTCCTCCTGCACCCTCGCCGCCCCTCGATTTCGGCGACAGTAGGGAGGAAATAGAGGTGGGCGTTGATGGAGAGGTAGGCAAAGGCAACGAGGGCGCAGGCGATGTCACGCCCCGGGACCGGCGGAGGCCCTCCCGGTAGCGTGCCCAGACCCGCCATATGTCTACACATATAAGGCGTCTACAATAAAAGCGGAAGAAAAGCAAGAAATAGAACAAATAAAAGAAGGGAAATAACCAGCAACTAATGATATCAGAGCAAATATAGTTCTAACATCTACACCAAAGTAAAGAGATAAGGATAGACAAT